>NW_027672988.1:0-175440 GCF_964194105.1 Spermophilus citellus
TCTCAACAACAAGTAATATGTATAGTACTTAAATAAATGAAAACATTAGAAAATTCCACAAAGTTCAGCTAATAAAAAAATAACAGCAGAAATGTGTAGAACACATCAAGTTACATTATACAAGAGATAATTGAGAGACCAAGTATGCTTAATTTGAACAAGGGTATATACTTAGGGGACTTGAAAGCTGTATGCATGTGTCAAGTGTCCGCTGTGCATATAAACTGCTTCAAATCTGATTTGGGAGTAAGTAGGATGTACATTATTCAAAATAAATAAATTCTCAATGATTCTAGGCACAAGAAGTAAAAATTTAGTTCAATTTAAAGAATGTACTTTGTAACAGGGCTGTCTTATCATAAGATGAGAATCCTTGGAGAGGACTGAGCTATCCACCATTGCAGGTATTGAAATATAAGCTGTTAATAAAACAATTGAATTTTGCAGAAGGTCACTCAGACGTCATACAAGGATTAACTTACATGTCCTCTTAGTCCCTTAACAATGAAATTTCTCCATAGATTTGTGAAAGAAAATGACAATGGCTTATTAGGTATTTGGCATTGTATAAATGCAAAATCCAGTGCTTCACATGAGATTCAGAAAGTTGAAAATTCAAGCTTTCTTAGGAACATGCTGAGCCATAGTATACTTTATCAAAATTTAAAATACAGATGGGAGATATAGGACTTCCTTCTACCCTTGACAATAATGAAGTATAAGGAACCATTATAAATAACTATAAAACTGAGTAAAATATATTAACTGACTATATTCAGACCCTGAACACTAGGAAGTGCTGAAATATGATGCCTGAGAGAAGGGAAATAAATGAGGAAAGTACTGTAGTTTCTAGGCCTCTGCTCAGGGACATTTTGAACCATGGATAGAGGGAAGGGTAAAACAAACAGAGCCCCGGTGATCTTGCTGAATGAAGGAGACAGAGATCAAGTTCAAGGAGACAGAGACATCAGGAAATGTGGGTCAGAACTCCAGAAAAGAGAAAGAAATGTAGAGAAAAGCTCTACAAGTCTGTGCATAACGGTGAACAAAATACAGACCACAAAGCAGAAAGCTGAACAGAGATGTTCAGCTTACAGAGATGTTCAAGTTTTAGCCAGGCACAGAGAGAGTCCTCTATGATGCAATTAGTAAACTCTCCAGAAATTGTACACTTCAGGTGTGAGCCCCAACTATCCCAGAGTGAAGGTTACTCTGCCTTTAGACCGACCTACGAAAAGCTTTAAAACACAAAACAAAAAGATCATACTGATCCACTGGTAACTGACCTGCTTGACAGAACAAAGCCCAGTGGTCTTTAAAGAAAGACAGCAAAAATCTAGATACTCAACAATGTAATGTTCACAATATTAAGCTATGGCCAGACAGGGAAAGAGGCAGGCAAGCAACTGTATTCTTCAACCAGGAAAAAGATCAACCATTCAAACCAGAACCAGAAATGACACAGATAACAAAACCAGCATGGGAGGATGTTAAGGTGGCTTTTAGGGATGTAAACATTTTCAAAGAAAAAGGAAAGACAGATAAAAAAACCAATGGAGCATCTACACAGTAAAATAAAGATATAAAACATCTGATTATAAAAATCCTGTATAACACAAATAGAAGATTCGAAATCACTGTAGAACATATACTGTGACTTGAGAGAGAGAGAGAGAGAGAGAGAGAGAGAGAGACTGACTAAAGGAAGCATATCATTGACTCAGTGACTTATAGAACAAAATGGCTTGGTCTAACACACATATAATTTACCCCAGAAAAAGCAGGGTGGGGAGAGGCAGGAAAAACATTTGAAGAAATAATGACCATGTTTTTTCTAAGTGTCATGAAAACTGTGAACACAGACGTAATAGAAAACCACACAAAGGCACATCATAATCAAATGCATGGGAACCAGTGGCAAAGGAAAAATATTGTAGAAGCACTAAGAGATTAAAGGCACATCAAATGCTGAGGAACAAAGGTAAGAATTACCACAGGAAAGAAGTATATACCAGGTGCAGAGGAACAAGGAAAACATTACTTAAAAGAAGTCTTATCATAAACTATGCAAGCCAGAAGATGATAGAGCAAACACTTTTATGTGCATGGAGTGGGAGGGGGGGATTTTGACAATCTAGAACTTTATGCCCAGAAAAAAAAAAAAAACTTCAAAAATTAAGGTGAAATGGAAGTTTTTTCAGACAACAAACACTGATAAAAAAAAATTGTGCCAGCAGATTTGTACTATCGGGAATATTTTTAAAGCTCTTCAAGAGGAAGGAAGTGACAGGAGAGGAACACTTGGATTAACATGAGTAAGTGAAGACGACCATCAATGGGAAATATGAAAAACACTGGTTTTTCAGTTTTAAGTGTCTTTTCTTTAAAAGAAAATAAACTGCTCAATGCAACAATAAAAAATTTTGCTGGGGTTTAAAAGATATGTAGATTAAAAGTGTGATAAGAATAGCACAAAGAAGAAAATGAAAGAGTTGTGTAAGCCTTACATGATTTTGTACTTTGGATACATATTGTGAACCCTAAAGCAACCACTGACTAATAGATAAGATAAAAATGAAGTGGAACAAGTTGATTTAACAAGAGACAAGGAAAGGCAGGGAGAGCTTACACAGCATGATAGGAAAGGAATAACAGGCTGTAGATTCAAATTTATTCCTATTTTTAAAATTTCAACTTAAGTTATGGAGACACCCCAATGCAAAGCCTAGATTTTTCAGACTATATAGGAGGACAATATCTACACACTGTCTATACCTAACCATTTAAAATATAAATACACATGGAAATAAAGACAAAATGTGGAAAAGGATATATATACCATGAAAACACAAAGTATTAGAAAACCAGGGCAGCTTTATTAGAACAAATGAAGTGGACTTTAGAAAAAGCAATATTGCCAAGGATCAAGGACACATATTTTTTTTATGATAAAGTGTTCAATTGATCTGGAAGGTGAGACTCCTAAAGGTTTACATGTCTAATTACAGAGCGTCTGAAAATGAAGCAAAATGTCAGAAAAGCAAATGACAAATAGAAAATCCACAATTATAGCTGGAGAATTTAGGACTCCTAAACTGGTAAAGGACTCATATCCAAAGTATAAAAAGAACTCTTGAACCTCAGACAATAATTAAATGAACCCACCTGAAAAATGATTTAAAACATATTCTCTAACAGAAGACACAGGGGAGGATAGCAAACACATGGCAAAAATGCATATTAATCCTCAAACAAATGAAAATTTAAATCACGGTGAAAGAGTCATCTGTCCATAGAATGGTCAAATTTAAGAAACTGACAAATTCCAGTTGCTGTCAAGGAAGAACAGGCCCTACTCTAAAGCATGGTTAGAATGTAAAATGGCTCAACATCTTGTTAGTTTCTTGGGGAGTTAACATACATGTAACCATGTAATTTAAGAATTCCATTTTTAGGCTTTTTTCACAAAAGAAAATAAAAACCCAACTTCTCTCAAAAACTTGTATATATAAATGTGGTTCAATATAATCCCCCAAAGGGAAACAAATTAAATGCCCACCAGTAGGTGAATCAAAAAGCAAAAGATAACGCATTCATTCAAGAGATGTCTACTTAGCACTACCTCAGAATATTAATAATACCATGGATGAATATAAAAAATATTACGTTGAGTGTGAGAAACCAGACATAAAAGGGTACCTAGTATATAATTCCATTGGCAGCAAAATTTTAAAAAGATAAAACTAGTCTATGGAGACAAAGAGAAACAGACCATGACTGCCTGGAGTTTGGAGAGGGGTGTAATGATGGAAGATGAACTTGAAATGATGGAAACTTTCTGAATCTTAACTGGTTTCACAAATACCTAATTGACTGCTCTTGTGCTTGAATGGGTGCATTTTATTGTGCAGTTTATGTTTTATATATTTTGAACTATTGTATCTCTCAATAAATTTTAAAGCCATAAAGATGATTTTTAAAACCAAAGCAAAACAAAATTCAATTACAAAATAAAAGACATGTTAGAGATCATTATGTTTTGGATGTGAGGTGTCCCCAAAAGTTCACGTGTGAGACAATGTAAGAAGGTTCAGAGGAGAAATGATTGGGTTGTAAGAGTCTTAACTCAACCAGAGAATTAATCCCTGCTGGGATTAATTGAAGTGGTAGGGTGTGGTTGTAGGAGGTGGGAATTGGAATGTGGCTATGGGGTATGTATTTTGAGCTCAGGACTTTGATCCCCCTTCCAGCACAGTACAATTAGCAGAGTAAATCATCAGAGTGGAGGAGCACCCTCAGACCATGAGAGACTCAGTCCTCTATATATACATGCATCGGATAACCAAGTATAGGTCAGGCTTCATCCTTTTTGCCATACCTTTAATCCTGAGAAAGTTTTGTATCAGCAGGCCAAAGCAATAAGTCTTAAAATTAATTAAACAAATATATTAGAGCATGATTTACTATAAAGTCCTTCACAACCTTATTTTGTTCCAAGATCTGTTTGCAATATTCTTGATAACTTTTGGTCTCTCTCATTCTCCAGGGAAAAGGTCTTTGGTGAAGTTCAGTTCTAACAGTAGCCTAAAACAATGAACTGATAACATTGTTCAGTGTTGGCTCTTTCCTTTCCAGTCAAAAAGCTGCTCGTTTTTATTAACAAATGTACTCTATGGGTCTCCTATACATTGAAGTTGTTTCCCTCACAAGTCTGAAACTTGCAACACCACCCAACAGTGCTTGGTTTTGTCCGAGAAGAATATAAAACAGAAAGAACATTCTCAGCAAGGACTTGGTTTTATTTAACTCACTTAACGGTGAATCTTAGTTTTGCAAACTGTGTTATACAAATAGTGATGACAAGTACACGATTTCAAATGCCACACATATTTAAAAAAAACAACTTTTAATAATTCTGTTTTTGTGTACATTATAAAATATATTAGCAGAACATAAATTCTATAATTTCACAGCTGATCCTTTTTAAGACAAGGCTTAAGGTGACTATTTTGTTGACAACAAAAAGATATAAGTAGACATTTTAATTAATAATATACAGAGCAAACAGATATGTAAATATACTAAAGGTGAATTTTGTGGGAGGAGGATGCAACCTTAGGACACATGTTCTTTAGGCTCTCTGTTTTTCAGAGTTATGTTACCCAGCCAGTCCTCTCTACGTTCCTTACTCTATCCCTGCTACAAGAACAAACAAACCTGTTTCTAATCATAACTACAGGCTTATGTACACACACACACACACACACACACATACACTCCTTCATTGATGAACATGCCTCTGGCCTGTTTTAATGATTAAAATGGCTGTGAACCTAAAAGAATAGGTAACTGATTGGCTAATGGGTTAGGAGTGGAGCCCAGATTTCTTAGCTGATCCCCTGACCTCTGGCAAGTATCTTACCCCATGGTTTATCAAGAGGAAGCTCAAATAGATTTTAGGGAGTTTTCTGTGATTTATGAGCTTACCAGCTAGGTCACGAGTAGGAAATAAGTGCTATTTATCAACTCTCTAGGGCCAATGGCACAGAGGTAAGAACTGGCCTCCAGGCCCAGCAGGAAACATCTCCCATGTACCTGGGGCAGGGGGAGGGAACACTGCTCCCCTTTAGCCAGAAGCAGGGACTCTGTCACACTTCTCACCAAACACTAATTTGCCAAGTAATTTTTCAGTTCCAGTTGGAAATCTTAAAAAAATATTCAACACGTCAAGATTAATGTTGAGAATTGATGTTATGAATAAAAAATTGTGCCAAATTAGCACTTCAGATTTAATTTTATGTGCAGCACACTGCCAAGTAACTTGGAACAGTTGTAGGTTGTTGGGAAATAGTTACAAATAGCACACAGCTTCCTCCACCTCCTTCTCTTCTCCTCCCCTCTCCTCTATAGCTGCTCTTCCAGGACAGGCATTGACACTGGTTATGTGTGTGTGTGTGTGTGTGTGTGTGTGTGTGTGTGTGTGTGTACCTGTGTGTGTGTGTACCAGTGTTTGTGGCCCCTAAAGAAAAGAGGGACAGGAAAATGTCATGTCCCTAAATGTCTCCTTTGGGTTCCCAAAAAATCCTATCCAAATTGAGAGGACAATCCTGGGCCAGAAAGTTCAGATACATATTATCCTCAAGGGCACTGTCTTCGTGCTATGCACATTGGGAGCCAGGGCAAGTTAACTTTGTATGTAGAAAGCTGTTTTCTTGCATGCACACTATGATAGTTGCTTCTTGGGATGTGGCTCATGACAGCTAAGTAAGCTGATACTGATGATGTCACTGCTTCTGCAGCCTAAAACACAAAACCTGTGTGGGTGGGGATGAGCACAGAACTGAGGGCACTGTGGAAAAGATATGTGAATCATCCAGCCAGCCACCACTGGACTGAACATCATGAGGGACAGGAGACCCTACTTGACAAAGCACTGTGAGGGACAGAGGTGCTGTCAGTCTATCTTGGATCATTGATGTAACTTTTCTCAATAAATCTCCTGTAAACTTTCCTCAATAAATCCTATGTCTTCCATGCTATCTCCAGGCACTTTCTTTGGTCTGTCTGCATCCTACTCCACTTCCTGGCCCAACTGGACTATGGGTGAGACACAGCGATAGGGAATTTTTAGATTGTTTCTAACACAATTTCTTAAGAAAGATTTTAAGTTTCCAGACTTTGACTAAAGGAATTCATTAAATTCAGATCCCCATACTTTCAATTCACATCTCCTTCAACAGAAAACAGGAAAAACAATCAGCCTATTTTCATTACCTATAAGGACACAGAGTTTCTTTTGCTTGGTCAAACTCCTTAAAAAAATTGAAATAAACAAAGTGTGTACTTTAATAGCATCATGTGCTTTAAGTCAAATTATTTTTTTTTTTAATCCTGTGATGTCTACCTTGGCTTTGTCTTCATGTCCAGCACATCTCTGACATGTGCTCTGAGGGACTGAATTTCTGCTCCTCTATGTCCACATTCTGATCCCAAATCAAATGATTATCTTTGACAATGTCGATTCGTGGCTAAATTCTATGAGGCTATTTCATTAAAAGGGGATTTTATTTTACTGAATCAGACTTCAAAATGCTTGTATTTTTAACTACTATTTCTTCTTCATGACGGTCTGTTTAATTATGCTATGTATTATTCTATGTATTACATGGTCTTTATTAACAAAACTGTATATTGGAGATAAATATAGGAGGATATCTGGTTTCTTCCCCTTTGCATGAAGGAAACAGGTGTACCAAGAAGTTGTTTACCCAAAATGACAGTTACTGATAGGAGTCTGGTACTTTCTGCTTGCACTCTTCAGACAGAACCTCCCATGACATTCCTCTCATATAATAGGGATAAAGTCTGCATCCAAAGAGATGTTAGTTTGTTCCCTCTAGAAAGGATGTCTTAAATGTTTGGGGAGTACATTTTTGCATACATGATCTCAAACTGCTCTGGAAGTTTTAATGTGTTCTCTTGTCAATCAACTAGCTGTCCAGACTCCTAGTTGGCTTGTGCATCATGGAGTCTTATCTGCCTTCAGCATTGCTGGGTGGGTTTTGCCCTTTCTTAATGGTGTGGAGAGCAGAATGATGACTGCCTAGTGCATGAAGCAGAATACGAAAAGAGAAGGAGCTGTCTGCAGGCTGCAAGATGATACAAATATTAGACTCTTGTGGGGAACAGGAGAACAAACAAGTGAGATATTCAGAAGACATGCAGTGAAGAGGCCATTCTCCAAAAGACAAGTAGCTCATCCATTTGTTTATTTATTCACATGACAAATATTAATGAGCACTCATTGTATAAATGCATCTTGATAGGTATGATGAAAATGGCAAAAATAAATCACTCTGCATTCTTATCTCCAAAACTGAATTAGAAAGCCATGTATGAGAACAATTCCAAAAGAGAAGCTGTCAAAAATAGAATGCATTTATGCGAATAAGCAAACAAGGAACGCAGACAAAAAATTTTAATTTCTACATACAGAATGAATTTATTAAGACTCTGAGTATTACAGAGTGTTAGCCTTGTTGATGTTTCTTGCTTACTTATTATGTGCCAAGAACTGTTCTGTGCCAATTCTCATAGTGGGCTATATTTTGGTAAGTTTTGAATAACTAGTCCAACTCACACAGCTATGATATATTAGAAGCCAGAAGTTAATTGTTGTAATAATTTTAATTAAAAAGCCAAACTTTCACCAAAGGAGGTCCACAATAGAAGGTCTATCAGTGGACCATGGATCATTTGCAATTTGGGTAGATGAGGATGACAGAGAAGGGCCCATCACTGGTGGGCATATGGGGGAATGGCAGTGTCCCATGGAATAGGAAGCTGGTACTTCATGCCAGATCTCATCTATTGAGACCCACCACTGACACGCAGGTGATATGCTGCTGCAGAGTTCAGCAGGTGTTTGGCATCCAGTGACACAGAAGCAGAGAAATCAATTACATCCTATATTGGGGCAGGAGAATTATGGACCTGCTCTTCATCTGTCACTATGACTAAAACAGAAGAAAGATAAGCCTCTTGAATCATTCTCCTATTGAATCCTTTCTTCTGTCTTTGGCTGTGGGTAACAACGCTTACCAAAACTGAATTAGAAAGCCATCTATGGAAAAAATTTCAAAAGAGGAGCTGTCAAAAATAAAAAATCAGCCAGTTACAGTGGTGCATGCCTGTAGTCCCAACTGCTCAGGAGGCTGAGGCAGGAGGATTGAGAGTTCAAAGCCAGCCTCAGCAATTTTGAGGTGCTAAGTAACTCAGTGAGTCCCTGTCTCTAAATAAAACACAAAGTAGGTCTTAGAATGTGATTCAGTGGTTCAGTGCCCCTAAATTTAATCCCTGATATGCCCCCCCAATAAATAATTAAGTGAATAAATAAAAATAAATCTCACTTATGTCAATAAGCAAATAAGGAACACAGATAAAGATTTAAAATTTCTATGTTAAGAAGGAGTTTATTAAGGCTCTGGGTGTTTCCCTCGTTGATACTTCTCACTCCACTTGTTACGTACCCAGCACCTTTGAGCCTAAGAAGAACTTGCCTTGAAGGGGGAAATGAGGAAAAGAGTCCTCCTATGAAGATGCTCTTCAACAAGAAACAAAACCAACAGATCAGTTTTACTGAAAAGTAATTCTTATACTGTACAGAGGATCGAGATTAGAGACAACTAGAAATTAAAGATGATATTATTTTAATAATTAATTTAATGATATCATTAAATATTATGTGTCATTGGTACATTTTGTTTTTATTTATTTTTTTTTTAGTTGTAGATGGACAAAACACCTTCACTTTATTTTTAGGTGGTGCTGAGGATCAAACCCAGTGTACTCCACATGCAAGGTGAGCACTCTACCACTGAGCTACAACCCCAGCCCTTATTTTTGTTTTTGTTGTTATAGTCTATCCTCCTCTTCAAAGATGGAGAAGCTGAAATGAGAGGCAAAGATTTTGACAAGGAAATAGTAAGGTTAGTGACAGAAACACATGGTTTTCTACATTCCATGCTGTCCTTCTAGGGGCACACCTTGATATTTTTTTCCTATTAAATTCCTTAGGTGTTTCCTATTTGAATTAAAAAAAAATTGGCAATATTGTCACTTTCATTATATAAAAATATACATATTTGTTAAGTGCCTTCCTACATTAGGAGCTTAAACCTGAGGCCCAAATCTTAACCATCATGGTATTTTACAGCCAGTAGCCCACACCAGGGTCTGTTTAAAGGTACCTTGCTGTATGTGTTGGATGAATAAGTAAATGCATATGTGCTACTGGGCCAGAGGCATCCTGACGGTGACATTGGGCAATTAACATTAAGAGGTAAACACATGTCTTGGTATTATTTACTACTTGTTGGGTTTGGGGCAAGTTTCTTCACCTTTTTAATTTTCCAATTCACTTTTTATTTTGTAAAATGAAGACAGGAGTAGAACTTGCTTCAGAGGAGTGTCTGTGACTTCCAGTGGTTTAATGTACACAAAATGTGTGGTGCCATGTGTGCCATGGGGTGGTTGTGGATTCACTGTAGAGGTGACTGTGTACGCCTACTCATGTCAGGGAACCTAAGAGCCCAGAAGTTCTTATTTTGCCTCAGTGGTTTACCAGCAAGTTGGAACACCCAATGTTCCCATTGAGTTAAAAATGCACCGTTTTCGAAAATAAGCATTTGAACTCAGCGAAGTGACTGAAAAGTGAGGGTTAATTTCCAAAGAAGCACACTGTGTTCTCTGAAGACACAGCCTGGGGTTTTCTGGAGAGCCTGAGACCAGGTAACGTGTGGATCTGTGGATCTCCTGTTGTTACCACAGGGCAGATTGTTCTTGTGACTTCTCATCCTTTTCACTGTGCAGCTTAGTGTCCTATGATCCTGCCACCAAGTGGATAATACCTACCAGCCTCTCTCCCTATAGCTCTGCGGGTCTGTTTTGTGTCCAGATCAGTGGGTAGAAAGCCTCAGTGCTCTCCAGAATGACATATACATTGCTGGTAATTACTTTCCTAAACTGGAGAGGGAATTAAAATAAAAGCCTGAATGTAGAAGGAGGTGGCAGGTCTTTGGAAAAGTGTATCAGCAATTTGAAACATGAATAATTAATTTTGTCTGAGATTAAGTTCAGTCTGTGTTTATGATCTGGTGGAAAAAAAAAACCTCTAATTGGTTCTAAATAAATTCAGTATCAATTTAAACTATTAGAGGAAGTTAAATCAAAATAATTAGGATATTAAAATACTTTGTGAATTTCCAATCACTGCCTTATTGAGGCTCTGGATCTTTTCCAAGGAACAATAATAGCATGAATATATTAGGGTGTTTGCTTCCTTTAGAAAGTGGCTCTTTGCTCATGTAAAGATGATTGAGAACTTGTAGGAGAAGGAAAGCCAGATTGATGTGTTGACATATTCAAGGGAGTTGGTGCTATATAAGTGATAAATTGTTTTCTACATATAGGTTTAAAACAGCATAGTGCCAGTTCACTATTAAAATAGTTGAGCTTGATTATTCTTTACTTACAGTAATTGCTAATCTCACACTATAGTAAAGAAGCCATGTTTCTATGATATCTTCAGTTACTGTAGAAGGAGTCAGTAAATCTGAATAAGATTAAGGTGAAATCCAATACAGCCCAGATCTTGGTTATGTGTTTATTTTGCTTATGACTTTCAGAGCTCATAGTAATTCCACTGGTGATCAAGAAGTCCTTCTCCTACATGGTCTTTATTAGAATTTATACCACTCTCTTTCTACTTTTATGCGTACATGGAGCTTAGCGAGGGTGGAAACCAGAACAAATACAAAAATTTTTGAGATATGTTTTGGCCCTTTTTCTGTGGCAAAGCTCATTTTCTTATAAATAATTTCAGTAAACCTCTATAGCAACTACTGTGGTGGGATTTCCATGAGCATTTTAGAGCTCATATCCTCTCTAGGTTTAGTTGGAGATCTTGTAAGATTCGATCTCAAAGAGATTTCTCTTCAATATTTCAAATTTTTTCACCTAAGCATTATGTAAATTCTACATTTTTAATATTGCCTTTTAGAATATTACAACTTGGTAAAGCATAATTTGATAAGTAGCCTGACAGTTCATATAGTCATGTATGACTTGCTTTCTCATTTTTTTTCCAGAGAAAGAGAGAGAAAAGACCAAATTTTAGGGAATCCACATTAATTTATTCTGAAACTGAAGTATGAGATTGAATGCTTTTTTGAAAATCAGAAAAGATAATTAGGATTTGCAAAATGGATCCTCCCTTTCTAACAGATACCAGAAAATATAATTCCCAGTACTGTTATAAATGATTCAGCAAAACAAGAGTAGTTTTAGATCTAAAGAGCTCAATAAATGATAAACAAAAATTAATAAGCAACTGCAAAATTATTCTTAGTAAAATTATGAAGCTGTGCTGTATCTCCTAATGAGAATGAATAACAGATACTTAATTCCCTGAATATATATAGTGAGTTTTCCCTTGTTTTTCGAATGTTAATGGAAATCCACTGATTCTCTGCCTCATTAGAAAGGGGTTGTTATGCTTTCAAAATGTGAATTTTTCATATTTTCTGAAATAGAGCTGAACATCAGTAATTGGAAAATTACATCTATAAAGGCTTTGTCTCACTTCAGAAGATTCCACTGAGTGGCTCTAGTACTGATGGTGGCAAGATTTTTCTTCTGAATTATTGTCTCATAATATTCCTAATAGTGGAACAATGACTGCATTCATCTGAGCTGTATGCTTATTGCCTTTGTCATCTTTTTGTCACTGTGATGAAACTACCTGACAATAACACTTTGTGGAGGAAAGGTTTACCTTGGCTCATGGTTTCAGAGGTTCTAGTCCTTGATTGGCCAGCTCCATTGCTCTGGCCCCGAGATGAGGGAAGACATCATGGCTGAAGAACATGGAAAGGAAACCTTCTGCCTTTATGGGCGAGGGGTTAGGCACAAGAAACAGCCTTCCAGGGCATGTCCCTGGTGACCTACTTCCTCCAACTAGATTCCAGCTCCTACACCTTTCACTACCTCCCAGTAGTGCATTCCAATTAGTAATCCAGCAAGTGGATTAATCCACAGATGAGGTTAGAAGCCTCATGACCCAATCAGTTTCCAGAAGCCCCTGGTCAGAACGTTGCTGCATTGGTGATCAAGCCTTCCCCACCTGAGCTTTGAAGAGACAGTACACGTCTAAATCAAGCATTTATTTACCTTTGTCATTTTCTATTTTAGGAATCTGGCTGTGGTATGTAAAATACAGTTAAAACCGTCGTCTTTCAGTTTCCCTCAGTATGTGGATAGGTATTGTGTGAAAGAAGCAAGCCAGAAAGATTGACAAGTTCAATATGGTGGGAAAGCCTTGGGTTTGGACCCTGATAGTACTGGGGTTTGTTGCTGACATCATCTCTGACCTTGGGCAAGTAGTTTTATTTCACTGAGTCTTTCTTTCTTCACTTGTAAAATAAATACATTGATAATATTTACATTGCAAGTGTCTCATTAATAGTAGAGATAATTAATGCATCTACTACGGTGCCTGGTAAATAATGCATACTCAGTAAATGCTGGCTGGTAGGAGAGGCCATGGTCCGAGTCATTTGTAATAATTATCATTAATATTCAGGTGATATTATTTTGCTGTGGGTAAGTCATCAGTCATATATTCATGAATTATTTTCTTTTTAATTTCAGAGTCTTCTAAATCCAGTGCTTAGATGTGTGGGGGAGATAGCTCAAATGAGTGTTTTAGATGAGGTATGATGTGAGGAATGGCATATGGCATTCAGGCTTTGATCAGGGAGACAGCAAGCAACTGTGGATTCTAGAATTCTGGAGGACACATATCCTATCTAAGTGGGGCAGGTGTTACTAGCTTTCAACTATTTTTTTTTTACCCCTTTACAACACAGAAGTCTTGGTGTTAACCATTCCTTTTATTACTTTTTTTACTCAGAGAATCTAAAACTCTAAAAATGAAAAATATTCCATTTAAATGTTTATAATAGATTCAAAAGTGTTGTGCACACCAAGTGTGAGGTTGGGACACAGCACCCCTGCAGAACATGTTCAGCCTGTGGATGCCAGTTTCAAATCTTTCATATGTCTACCAAAGTGCAATACAACTGTTAACTTACATAACATTCACCATTTGCTACCTGGGTATCAAATTTGTTTGCATATAAACATATTTAAGCCTCCTAATGACCATAGAAGATAGGTACTGATAATGACTATTATTTAATCAAATCCACTTTAAAGAGAAAGAAATTGAGGAAAAGGGAAATGAAATAATATTCCCATAGATCTCAGAGTTAGCAGTAGAACTGAGATTTGAACCCTGTAACCTGGCTAGAAAGTGTTTGCATTTAAGCCTAGGGTAAACAGATTCAAGTAATGAATTCCTCTTATTTATAGGAATCTTTTTTTTTTCTTTTTAAAATTTTTATGGGAATCATTTTTAAAATCACATCTTGAAAACGAAAATTCTGTGTAAGACTTAAATGTTATTTAAGGCACAAATCATTTAATAGCATTTATCAAATATGTTCAAGATGCAGAGTCTTAAACAAGCAGTGATAAATGTAAAGATATCTAAGTCAAAAGCCTTGTTTTCCAGGAGGAAATGTGTGACCACAGAAACTTCACAACTCTGATGGAGCTCCATAGAATGTCTCTAAGGATTCTGGTATTGGAGGGGGAGTGTTAATTAGCATGTTAATGGATGTCTTCACAAATGTGATGGCATTTAAGCTAAATTCTAAAAATATTTCAGATTTCAACAGAGATGAGGGCACTAAGGGTCATTATAAGCAGATACATTGGGGTGGGAGAGAGAACACTTTAGCGGATAGAAGGAAATATAAGGGATAGTTTAGTTATTCTGTAATTAGGGTTTGTAGAGGACAGAGAAAGAAGAAGGTGGAAAGATATCTGATGGCTATGAGTGTCTATTAATGTGTTCTCTGATATTCCCTATTGTTAAGTATATGAAATCCCTAACTCTGTGTGCATACATGCATGTGTGTGCTCACACACACTCACACACACTCACACACACTCACACACACTCACACACATAAACTTTCACTCTCATAAAAACAGTAACACCAAACAAGCATCAAGTTTCCAAAAGGGCCCAAATATTTCAAACAACTCAGAAGGATAGGTTTTTGGAATGATTTACTCTTGGTGCCCCCATAACAGAATTGTGAACAATCAAAGAGAGAACCATAAAATGCTCTTTCCTTGTTTCATTTATAAAATAAAAGTCGTAGGAGATAGAGATATTTCAGACTGAGACTCTAGAAAGGAAGATAAATTTTAGTAGAAGGGGGAGGAGATTATGGATGACCATGAGTGTGAGTGGAGAATTTTACTAGACTACTAGCTAGACTGAATTATAATTCTTGCTTCTCTACAAGAGGAACACAAGGTCTTTGTGATCTATAGCAAGCACAATACTATTTAGTTATTAAAATGATTTCAAACTTACAAATGGTAGCTTTTGAAATAAAATAGTCATGCTCAATGATTACCACTAAGTAGATGGAGGTTATTCTTTTCCTTACTTTAAAAATATTTATTGCTATCTTAAATATATTCATGCAGTCTCAAGATGATCTAGCTGTTTGGACACAATGTGCAGTTACCTAACAGAAATAAACCAGTACTGAGGTGAGATTCTCCTTAGTGCTGACTCTTCAGGCTCCTGACTAATTCATCTCTTCAAGTAAATATGTTTTATGTATATAGGTTGTTTAGCACAGAGCAGGGCATGGAAAACTGCTTCATTCATTTACCTAAGATGGCAATATTACATGTTATCATTTCTATCAGCAGCAGCAGATCTCTTCTCAAGCTGCATTGGAAACCCATATCCTCAATTTATCCTGGCCATTAACCTCTCCTGAGATGGTGCTGGATTCATGAAGTCTGACAAGGCAGAGTTTGGACAATAACCCGTGGAAGGCCATTGAATTTCATCACCAATCACTGCAAATCTATTTATGTGCTGCCAAAGCCTTTAATTTACCGTGTTAAATCACAACTGTAAAAATTGTCAAACCAAATTTTCCCCATCAACTGCAAGGCATTAAAAGACAAATTACATTTTTAAAGCACACATTTATTATTCTTTCTTAATTCTTTTTTTTCTCCACCCCATTTCCCCCCAGGGGGTGGAAAGAGTGGTTCAAGAGAGGCCTGTCTTTGAAGTTATTTTAATCTTTATTCTATCTCATCTCTTCCTAGACTCATTTAATCTACTTGATTTTTAAGTCATGATTATATCCTCCAGATACCAATTCATGACATCCTTCCAAAGAATTGTTCATTAAAATCTAATTTTTACCTTCTAATGCTGGCTTTTTAGCTAATGAAATCCACAGTAATTATAAATATCCATCTTACAAAACCTCAGAATTATTGGCATTTATATATAAAGTCAAACAGTGAGAGAATGATATTAGCATTGAAGTTAGCTCTTTTCCTTTTCATTTCAATGAAGTGAAGTGAGTATATATGTATAGTTATGTATATTTAAGTAAAATAATCTCATTTAGCTTCTTTCAATATTTTTACACTGTCATTAGAACTCTTTTGAATGGTACCCAAGGGATGCCACATCTAATTTAAACTTCATGGCAGGAAAGACATCAGGAAACTTCAGATTCATTATTTAGGGCGATGATCTGAAAAGACTGAGGAAAAGTTTCTGTGATATTGGGCTCTGATCTATGCAAGGTGCCCTGTACTGATAGATCCCCTTTAATTTTTTCTAAAGTATCAGTTGAAATTTTATCAAAAGGACAAATCATTTATGAAAAGTTGGAACGCTTCCCTGGCTCATGAGTTTAAGCCGTGCCTAAGCAAAACAATGCACTAAATTCCCCTGGTTCTAACAAAGTGAGAGCAAGAGGGCCTGACAGCATGGCACGGAAGAACTGATCAGCTTGCAGCCCACACAGTCTGAGAATAAAGATCAGATCACAGATGAAGAAGGCCCATTAAATATGAATTCCACTGACACTCACTCTTGGAGGGAAGGATGGACATATTGTGTGCAGTGGGAAGAGCAGCTTAACCAAGGATAAAGTGTTGAAAAGCAGTGAAGCCGTGACTCTAATCCAGGTCTGTTTGATGCCAAATTCAGTTAACGTGTACGAGTCTTCATTTCATTATCTGCACAACGAGAAGAATAATGCCTACCTTGATAGGACCCATCCAAAGTTTAGATGAGACATTACCCACGGTTTATTGAATGCTTTCTATATGCAGTTTACTATTTTCATTTAATACCAAGTGTGCCCTCGGGACTGGAATAGAAAATTAGATAGTGTTCTTTGGTGATTGAATACCACCGATAGCCTACCAGAACAAAGCAGTAAATGAAGCCCATTGTTCCCGCTCAGATGGCCTTCAGTTTCTTTCCCTTAGTCTGGTGTGACAGCCTCATGCAAATGTATACTTCCTATATCTTCCTTAGAGAAAATTGAACTGGAGACACAAATCTCTGAGCCCTTGCAACAAAGTTCTGTTTGGGGAGGGAAGTTGAGCTAATGTCAACATCAGTGGATTATAAGCAGTAAATTCAATAAAAATATGTTTATTCTCCTAACAAAAAGGCAAAAGACTTATCCACATTAATATACTTCCTCTTATTTTCACACCAAACAATGTAACATTTCTTGGCTTAACCGATCATTTTCTACTAAAACTTTAATGAATGTTTACATTGGCTGACTGCTTTGACACTTACATCAAGAAGCCCAGGGTCATTACAGATTGAATAAGTCCTTCAAATAATAATTTGAATAATTATTTCTTTCTATTTAAGCATTAATAAAAAGCAAGAGTTATTTTTTAGGGATTTTTATTTATTAGGTTACACTGATTCATTAATTCAAAATCCATGATTTTAAGACCATAGACCTTTTTTTTTTTCATTTTCTTTCTTTACTTTTTTTTTTTTTTTTTTGGTACTGGGGATTGAACTCAGGGGCACTTGACTACTGAGCCATACCCCAGACCTATTTTGTATATTATTTAGAGACAGGTTGTCTCTGAGTTGTTCACTGCCTCACCTTTTCTGAGACTGGCTTTGAATTAGGGATCCTTCTGCCTCAGCCTCAGGAACTGCTGGGATTATAGGCGTGTGACACCATATTCAGCAAGACCCACAGATTTTTTTTTCCTTTTTCTTTTTCTTTTTTTTTTTTTTTGGTTGTTCACAACATTACAAAGCTCTTGATATATCATATTTCATACATTAGATTGAAGTAGGTTATGAACTCCCAATTTTACCCCAAATGCAGATTGCAGAATCACGTCGGTTACACATCCACAATTTTACATAATGCCCTATTAGTAATTGTTGTATTCTGCTACATTTCCTATTCCCTACTATCCCCCCTCCCCTTCCCTCACATCTTCTCTCTCTACCCCATCTACTGTAATTCATTTCTCTCCTTGTTTATTTTCCCATTCCCCTCACAACCTCTTGTATGTAATTTTGTATAGCAATGAGGGTCTCCCTTCATTTCCATGCAATTTTCCTCTTCTCTCCCTTTCCCTCCCATCTCATGTCTCTGATTAAAGTTAATCTTTTCTTCCTGCTCTTCCTCACTACTCTGTTCATAGTTGCTCTCATTATATCAAAGAAGACATTTGGTATTTGTTTTTTAGGGATTGGCTAGCTTCACTAAGCATAATCTGCTCTAGTGCCATCCATTTCCCTGCAAATTCCATGATTTTGTCATTTTTTAGTGCTGCGTAATATTCCATGGTATATAAATGCCACATTTTTTTTATCCATTCATCTATTGAAGGGCATCTGGGTTGGTTGCACAGTCTAGCTATTGTGAATTGTGCTGCTATGAACATCGATGTGGCAGTATCCCTGTAGTACGCTCTTTTAAGGTCTTCAGGGAATAGTCTGAGAAGGGCAATAGCAGGGTCAAATGGTGGTTCCATTCCCAGCTTTCCCAGGAATCTCCAAACTGCTTTCGAAATTAGCCACACCAATTTGCAGTCCCACCAGCAATGTACAAGTGTACCCTTTTCTCCACATCCTCACCAGCACTTGTTGTTGTTTGACTTCATAGTGGCTGCCAATCTTACTGGAGTGAGATGGTATCTTAGGGTGGTTTTGATTTGCATTTCTCTGACTGCTAGAGATGGTGAGCATTTTTTCATGTACTTGTTGATTAATTGTATATCCTCCTCTGAGAAGTGTCTGTTCAGGTCCTTGGCCCATTTGTTGATTGGGTTATTTGTTATCTTATTGTCTAATTTTTTGAGTTCTTTGTATACTCTGGATAATAGGGCTCTATCTGAAGTGTGAGGAGTAAAAATTTGTTCCCAGGATATAGGCTCCCTATTTACCTCTCTTATTGTTTCTCTTGCTGAGAAAAAAACTTTTAAGTTTAAGTAAGTCCCATTTGTTGATTCTTGTTATTAACTCTTGTGCTATGGGTGTCCTATTAAGGAGTTTGGAGCCCGACCCCACAATATGTAGATCAGAGCCAACTTTTTCTTCTATCAGACGCAGAGTCTCTGATTTGATATCAAGCTCCTTGAACCATTTTGAGTTAACTTTTGTGCATGGTGAGAGAAAGGGATTCAGTTTCATTTTGTTGCATATGGATTTCCAGTTTTCCCAACACCATTTGTTGAAGATGCTATCCTTCCTCCATTGCATGCTTTTAGCTCCTTTATCAAATATAAGATAGTTGTAGCTTTGTGGATTAGTCTCTGTGTCCTCTATTCTGTACCATTGGTTCACCCGCCTGTTTTGGTACCAGTACCATGCTGTTTTTGTCACTATTGCTCTGTAATATAGTTTGAAATCTGGTATCGCTATACCGCCTGATTCACACTTCCTGCTTAGAATTGCTTTTGCTATTCTGGGTCTTTTATTTTTCCATATGAATTTCATGATTGCTTTATCTATTTCTACAAGAAATGCCATTGGGATTTTGATTGGCATTGCATTGAACCTATAGAGAACTTTTGGTAATATCGCCATTTTGATAATATTTGTTCGGCCTATCCATGAACAGGGTATATTTTTCCATCTTCTAAGATCTTGTTCTACTTCTCTCTTTAGGGTTCTGTAGTTTTCATTGTATAAATCTTTCACCTCTTTTGTTAGGTTGATTCCCAAGTATTTTATTTTTTTTTTTGAGGATATTGTGAATGGAGTATTTTTCCTCATTTCCGTTTCAGAAGTTTTGTCGCTGATATACAGAAATGCCTTTGATTTATGCGTTTTGATTTTATATCCTGCCACTTTGCTGAATTCATTTATTGGTTCTAGTAGTTTCTTTGTAGATCCTTTTGGGTCTTCTAGGTATAGAATCATGTTATCCGCAAATAGTGATAATTTAAGTTCTTCTTTTCCTATTTTTATGCCTTTAATTTCTTTTGTCTGTCTAATTGCTCTGGCTAGTATTTCAAGGACTAAATTAAATAGAAGTGGTGAGAGAGGGCATCCCTGTCTTGTTCCAGATTTTAGAGGAAATGCCTTCAACTTTTGTCCATTCAGAATGATGCTAGCCTGAGGCTTAGCATAGATAGCTTTTACAATGTCAAG
The DNA here is from genome assembly GCF_964194105.1 of Spermophilus citellus. Classification (NCBI taxonomy): domain Eukaryota; kingdom Metazoa; phylum Chordata; class Mammalia; order Rodentia; family Sciuridae; genus Spermophilus; species Spermophilus citellus. The sequence continues at coordinate 20,114 of NW_027672988.1, forward strand.
GTAAGTTCCTGTTATCCCTAGTTTTTCTAATGTTTTGAACATAAAGGGATGCTGTACTTTGTCGAATGCTTTCTATGCGTCTATCGAGATGATCATATGGTTCTTATCTTTAAGTCTATTGATGTGGTGAATAACATTTATTGATTTCCGTATATTGGACCATCCTTGCATCCCAGGGATGAATCCTACTTGATCATGGTGTACAATTTTTTTGATGTGCCTTTGTATTCGATTCACCAGAATTTTATTGAGGATTTTTGCATCTAGGTTCATTAGAGATATTGGTCTGTAGTTTGTTTTCTTTGAGGTGTCTTTGTCTGGTTTCGGAATCAGGGTGATGTTGGCCTCATAGAATGAATTTGGAAGAGCTCCCTCTATTTCTATTTCCTGAAATAACTTGAAAAGTATTGGTATTAATTCTTCTTTAAAGGTTTTGTAAAACTTCGCTGTGTACCCATCCGGTCCTGGGGTTTTCTTGGTTGGTAGTCTTTTGATTGCTTCTTCAATTTCATCCATTGATATTGGTCTGTTCAAATTGTGTGTATCCTCCTGACTCAGTCTGGGCAAATCATATGACTTAAGAAATTTATCGATGTCTTCACTATCTTCTATTTTATTGGAATATAGGTTTTCAAAATAATTTCTAATTGTCTTCTGTATTTCTGTAGCATCTGTTTTGATATTGCCTTTTTCATCCCGTATGTTAGTAATTTGAGTTCTCTCTCTTCTTCTCTTTGTTAGCATGGCTAAAGGTCTATCGATCTCATTTATTTTTTTCGAAGAACCAACTTTTAGTTCTGTTAATTTTTTCAATAGTTTCTTTTGTTTCAATTTCATTGATTTCCGCTCTGATTTTAATTATTTCTTGCCTTCTGCTACACTTGCTGTTCTTTTGCTCTTCCTTTTCTAGGGCTTTGAGATGAAGTGTGAGCTCATTTATTTGTTGGTTTTTTCTTTTTTTGAAGAATGACCACCAGTTGATGAATTTCCCTCTTAAAACTGCTTTCATTGTGTCCCATAGATTCCGATATGTTGTGTCTGTATTTTCATTTATCTCTGAGAATTTTTTTATTTCCTCCTTTATGTCTTCTGTAACCCATTGATCATTCAGTAACATATTGTTCATTTTCCATGTGATGTAGGATTTTTCCTTCCTTCTTGTATCATTGATTTCCAGTTTCATTCCATTATGATCAGATAAAATGCATGGTATTATCTCCACCCCTTTATATTTACTGAGGGTTGCCCTATGGCATAATATATGGTCTATTTTTGAGAAGGATCCATGTGCTGCTGAGAAAAAAGTATATCCATTTGATGATGGTTGATATATTCTATATATGTCAGTTAAGTCTAGGTTATTGATTGTGGTATTGAGTTCTATAGTTTCTTTATTCAACTTTTGTTTGGAGGATCTGTCCAATGGTGAGAGAGGTGTGTTGATGTCACCCATAATTATTGTGTTGTGGTCTATTTGATTCTTGAACTTGAGGAGAATTTCTTTTATGAACATTGCAGCACCATTATTTGGTGCATAAATATTGATAATTGTTATGTCTTGTTGGTGAGTGGTTCCTTTTAACAGTATATAATGTCCTTCCTTATCCCTTTTGATTAACTTAGTCTTGAAGTCGATTTTATTCTATATGAGGATGGCCACCCCTGCTTGCTTACGAGGACCGTGTGCGTGGTATATTTTTTCCCATCCTTTCACCTTCAGCCTGTGTATGTCTTTTCCAATCAGATGTGTCTCCTGGAGGCAGCATATTGTTGGATTTGATTTTTTAATCTATGATACCAGCCTATGTCACTTTATTGGAGAGTTTAAGCCATTAACCTTCAGAGTTACTATTGATATATGGTTTGTACTTCCAGCCATGTTTGATTATTTATCCTTTTTTAAAAAAATTTAGTTTGATTCTCCATGATTATCTTTCCCTTCGCTGTCTGTCTTTACCGAGGCACTTCCCACTGATGGTTTTGGTTATTGTTTTTCATTTCTTCCTCGTGTAGTGTTTTGCTCAAAATGCTTTGCAATGCTGGTTTTCTGGCTGCAAATTCTTTTAACTTTTGTTTATCATGAAAGATTTTTATTTTGTTGTCATACCTGAAGCTTAATTTTGCTGGATACAGAATTCTTGGTTGGCATCCATTGTCTTTCAGTGTTTGAAATACATTGTTCCATGACCTTCTTGCTTTCAGCGTCTGTGATGAAAAATCTGTTGTTAACCTTATTGGTTTACCCCAGAATGTAATCTGTCTCCTTTCTCTTGTAGCTTTTAATATTTTCTCTTTGTTCTGTATATTGGATATCTTCATAACAATGTGTCTTGGCGTAGGTCTACTGTGATTTTGTGTGCTCGGTGTCCTGTATGCATCTTCAATTATTATATCTGTTTCCTTTTTTATTTCTCGAAAGTTTTCTGTAATTATTTCATTCAGCAGGTTTCTCATTCCCTTGGTTTGAATCTCTGTACCTTCTTCTATCCCGATGACTCGTAAGTTTGGTGTTTTTATGCTATTCCATAACTCTTGGATGTTTTTCTCATTATTTTTTACCAGCCTTTCTGAGTTGGCTAGACTCTTTTCAAGATGATATATTTTGTCTTCATTATCTGACGTTCTGGCTACTACTTGCTCCACTCTGTTAGTGATACTCTCAATTGAGTTTTTAATTTGGTTTATCATTTCCTTCATTTCTAGAATTATTGTTTGATTATTTTTTATAATCTCTATCTCCTGATAAAGATGCTTAACTTCTTCTTTTATCTGTTTATGTAATTCATTCTCAATGTGTTCTTTCGCTGCTTGAATTTGCTGTCTCGTATCCTCTTTAAGGTTCCATTCCATCTGTCTAAGGTGTTCCTTGAGTTCTTTATATGACCATTTTTCTGATGACTCTAGGTCCTCCTGAATATTTAGGCTGTCCTGCATTGTTTGTACTCCTTTTCTTCCTTGCTTTTTCAAGTTGCTCATGTTAATTCTTGTTCTGTTTGACTGCTGAGTTACTGTTTACTCTTATAAATTCATTTGATGCTTGGGAGGAAAGGTATTAGAAGGGAAGGGAAGAAGTCACTAAAGAGAATGAGAGTAAGTAGGTAGAATTCAAGGAATGGGGGATAAGAAAATTGAAAAGAAATGAAAAAACAAAAGAAGAAAAAAATAGGAAATAAAAAAAGAAAAAAAATTAAAAATAATAATAATAATAATAAAATTAAAATTAAAATTAGAAGAAAAAAAATTTAAAAAAAAATGTAAAAAAATTTAAAAAACAACAAGAAAGAAAAATGAAAATGAAAGAAAATACCGAAATCAAAAAAAAAGAGGAAAAAAAGCTAATAAATGCAGTCTTAGAGTTTGATTAACTTCTCTTCCAGTAGGTGGCGCTGTGCCCACCAGGCCGAGTTTCTCCTGTCAATACGCGGGAACCAGTCACTGTGCAGCAGCTCCTCCTCCCAGACTGGGCGAGTCTCCAATCCTGAGTGCCTAGGGCCTCCTCTTGTGTCTAGTCACTTCCCCACTTTTCCTCTAGCCAGGCCCCTCTCACCGGTGACGCTCACCACAATACTGGCTACACGCCAGGTCTGCTGCTCCTGGGAGCCCTGTTTTCATGAAAGACTGGGCACACTCTTCCAGTTTGCCATTCCCTCAGACCCTAAGTTTGTAGAGCTTGGGGCTGAGAACCCTGAGCGAATTTTACTTGCCCTCCTGTAGCCACGCCCCCAGTAGCTGGTGCAAGAGACCTCAGTTGTCAGCACTGGTGGGAGCGGTAGCCGGGAGTTCCGCGCCGTGGGTCCTGCGCCACATCTGATTCCCTGGGTCTGGCTATCACGCTCATGGGAGAGCTGGGGGGGCCCTTACAGGAGAGCTGGGAGGGGCCCTTAAGGTTTCCCCGATGTGTGGAGAGGGAAGGCTAGGGAATTATACACCTGTAGCCGCAGGTTTCAATGAAGTTATCTCCTCCGCCACAGTCTGGTGACGTCAGTTCTCTGCCATGGTGGTATCTCTTGCAAATGGCGACAGTTCATTTCCCTTTGCCGGGTGACCAATGCAACAGGTGGGTGGGTCCTTACTGTCTCTCCCAAGCCCCGTTTCAAACCTGTGACCACTACCTATGAAGGCTCGGTTGGCATTTACCTCCATAGGAACAGAAGGGCTGACCAGTTGTTTCAGCCGGATGGATTAATCAAGACCCATAGATTTTTAAGATTTTAATATTTGGGGTTCACAGAAAGCAATGATTTTATTTATTAATTTAGCATATATTAGGTATTAATTATTGTGCATCCAGAAATTTATGGGATAAAACAATACGGAAATAAATTGTTCTTTTTGTTGTTGTTGTTGTTCTCCAATTTGTTAGAGATATTCATTAGATGTGATTAATAAGTAAAACTAAGCTGCTGGAGGACAGAGCAAATACAGATGTAAGAAATATAATGCATTATTAAAAGCCATAATTACCACTTAATAAATGATAGCTATATGCATTTATTATACAAATAAAACTCATATATTATCTTCACCACAGTTTAACAAGGTAGATACAGTGAATGCTTTTTTTTTTCTACAAGAAAAAAAAAACAGAAATCATGAGTGATTATGTGGCTTGTCAAGGCCACTGGCCAAGTTAGAGGCAGTCCTTTTATTAAGGACGTCAGAATGATCACACTCTTCATTCTTGGTAACACCGGGACCAGTCTGAGTCTATGGTCTTTCCACTTTTCTAGACTATCTCAATCACATAGATAAAGTGAATCCCAAAATGAGGGGTCACAACATAGAGTGAAATTATCCAGGAAAAGTCCATGGAGGAGGTGTATATTCTCTCTTTAAATCCATGTGTCTATCTAGATTGCAAGTTCTAATGATGCCGTAATATTTGAAAGATAAGTTGTTTAATAATTTGCTTATCCTGATGCTGCAATGCATTTTTTTCATAAATATTAAACTCCCTGGAGGACCAAGCACAGTGTTGCATGTCTGGAATCTCAGTGACTCAGGAGACTGAGGCAGGAGGATTGCAAGTTCCAGACCAGCCTCAGTATCCAAGAATTTAAGCAACACTGCAAGTCTCTATCTCAAAGGGAAAAATAAAAAAAAGGACTATGAATATGTGACTCAGTGGTGGAGTACCTCTGGGTTTAACTTCAGTATGAATAAATAAATAAATAAAATGCATAAGTAAATCCCTTGGAGGGCTATGGATTAGGAATATGAATTTGTTGATTGTATGAAGTGACAATACATCACTAGTTTAGTTGGGATACTGGTAAGGCCAAGAAGCTATTGAAATTATGTGGCTTAATTGTTAATTTTATAACAGAAGAACTGAAATTCAACAGTATTTTCAGTTCTGCACAGACATTTAGGATGGGGCTGAAAAAGTTTGAAGGTTTAAAAAGAGACAAATGATACTTAACATGTTAGAGATTTTAGTGTGTCTACTCCTTCAATCCAACCCGGTTCCCTTCTCTACTTTTACTCTGCAACTCTATTCTAGTGTGTTTGCGCTGCTAAACAAACAACCAAAAACAAAAACAAGTGTGGACTTACAGTCCACTCAGTGGTGAAAAAGCCCTGAGCCAAAAGATTTGGTTGCAGTCAGGGCTCTGTCAACTAATAGCCTTGTGACAATGTGCAATCAATTTAAATTTTCTAGAATAACCATGTAATAGATACTGTTGGTTGTCTAAAGTCACTTCCCTTCTCTTTTTCCAGCTGACAAAAGACTCCTTAGCTTTAGGAACAAAGCTGGGCATGTGCTGGGAATGTTAAGGTGCTATTCCCAAATTTCCAAATAATTCTCTGGGTCCTTTGAAAGTGAAGACAAAAGCTTTCTTTTCCAGCCAGGGCTGAAAGCACAGAGAACCAAGCATTCTCAGAAAAACAATCTTGCATTAGTCCCATAGAGCAAGGATATTGTGGTCAGGGGGCAAGTAGGTGGGGGTGGAAGTGTTAGCTTCTATGTGAGTGGGCTTATATGTGTGTGTGGGGGGGTAATTTCACATGGGGTGAGGTATCTGAACAAAATGATATAAGTGTGGGTTCATTTTCAAATCAGCCCACAACAGGAGGAAGGTAAACTCCAGCCTCAATTCCAGAGGACTAACTGCTTTTATTAAGGACTGCCAGGATGATCACACTCTTCATTCTCTGTCATGGCTTTAGGGGAGCACATGTGACCTAAAAACAAAAAAAGAGAAAGATGTGGGCTCTGATATTAGTTAAGTGTGTCTGCAAGGATTCCTGTTTTGAGATTTAATTCCATTGATGAGGAAATAAGAGTTTAGGAACTTAATCCAACTATGGTATGTGGAGAGGGGGCCTTTGGGATGTGATTGGGATTGGACTGAGTCAATAGGTTGGAGCCTCCATGATTACAACATTCATGCTCCCTATCTCTTTTCATGTGGTGCCCTTGGGACTCAATTAGCAAGGATGTCATTGCTACATGTGGTTGACCTGGACCTTCAGAACTCTGAGTCAAAATGAACTCAAAACAACAAAAGAATAATTTACCCCATCTGTGGCACTGTGTTAGTGACAACAGAAAATGAACTAATTAACGACTGAAGGACTTTTGGTGAATATTTTCAACCCAATGAAAAGAGAAAGGGTAAGGAGGAAAATGACTATCACCATTCATTCTTAACCATTTCTGTACTGGAGGCTACCCTGTGGTCCAACAAAAATTGTTCTAGCAACTTTGAGAATATGAATAGAGATATTAACAAATCTACATGTTAGAGTAGAAGGAAAAAACTATGATGGTTTTTCTTTCCCAACTTCAAACTACCTTACTTTATTGTTCTTCATAAAACTTATATATGCATACATACATATACACACACATATACATATATACATATTTTTATATATGAACATATATAGAGATATTTTTATATCTATTTTTTCATGTTTCTCTTATCTTCAAATCCAAACACAACTGTAATAAAATTTGAAGGGATTAATGACTTTTTTGTTTTATGCTAAATCCCCAGTGGGACAAATGAATTAAGGACTCTGAGGACATTTTTTAATTACTATATAGATCTCTAGATTTCTTATAAAGTGAAATGGATAAGCCTGTATTATTTAAGTGGATTTTATCCCGTGTTGCTATGTATTGACAAAAATATTGCAATTTATATAATGTGCAGCACAACATACTCTAAATCTATAAAACTTTATATAAAATGGTACCTTGTTTATTTGATGTCACTTGGACAATTAGTGAGACTGAGTATCTTTCTATTCTTGTACTTTCTACTTGTATCTACCTTATGTGAAGGATCTGCTGATTCCTTCTGCAAATCAAGGTTTTATTTTTAGGAAGACAAGAAGAAGGACTGGGCATGTGGCTCAGTGGTAGAGTTGCTGCCTACCATGTGCAAGAATGTGAGGCCCTGGGACTGATCACCACCACACACACAAAAAAAAAAAGACTTACAAAATGATTTCCAAACTTATTGCATAATTTTCTTTTTTCCCCTAGAATTCTAGACATCCACAGGAGAATCAACTAATAAGAATTATTATGTATTATGCTAGGCACAATTAAAAGAACATATAAATGCTACAATGAGACATTCTTGTCCTCAAAATGCTTATACTCAAGCTTAAAAGCAATCTGAATACATACACAGAATCAGAAAACAACAACAATTAATATGCAATGTATTCTCAATTATGTGAGAAAGCAATAAGAGCTACTCCTGTAGCAATCTATATTCATTCAGCTTTGTGCTTAATTTTCCTTATTAAATTAAAATTTTTTATTTACACATTTATTTTTGCCTCTTGCATATAAGAATTTTAAATCTTTCACCCATGCAGCCTAATATTTGCATTTCTGGCTGCTGGTAACTGCATCTCAGCACAGTGTAAGTTAACAGCAAATGAACAAGTGATCAATGACATATCAATAGTTTGAAAAGATTCCCAGAAAACTTGGTCTTAGGAATTGAAGATGGAGATTTAAAAAGGCAGAGTGGGGCTGGAGCCATGGCTCAGCGGTAGCGCACTTGCCTGGCATGTGTAAGGCACTGGGTTCAATTCTCAAAACCACATATAAATAAATAAAGGTCTATCAACAACTTAAAAATATATATTGCTGAGAGCCATTGCCAAGTAGGAATGATGCATCGAAATTTCCTTGCCAGCGTACCCCATGTTGCTTAGAGGAAGGACTCGTGGAAATGGACTTGCCTTGGACATTCGCTGTGACATTGCATGCATAATTTAGTAAGGTGACCTTGCTCAAGGACCAGGGCGGATCCGGGTTTAGAGCTGATCAGGTTTTAGGGAGTATCCTGTCCTTGGGTTTAGGGCGGTTCCAGGTTTAAGGTGTACCCTGCCGGGAATAGGGCATATCCTGCTGCCTCAAGCACGCCCAATCCTTGAGTTCCCCTTGAGTTCTCGTGGGATTCAGAAAGTATTTGGGATTCAAAGCCTGGTGGAGTACCTGAATTTTGCGGCAGAACGTAATTTTCCCCAGAACGTGTTTGTAGAGGGCCGGTGTGAGTTCGGGAATAAAGAATTGCTGTTTAAATCTACAAAGCTGTGAGTGGCTTGTGATCTTGTGCCCAGCCAGACTGTGGCAATATATATTAAAAAAAAAAAAAAAGCAGATGGGAGTGAGGAATGTTACAGCATGGAGAACTTGATGATGTAAATCACTGAGCTGGGAATGACTATTGAGAGTTCAGGGATCGGGAAGGCATGAGAACTTGACAAGGAAAGGATGTAGATATAGAACAGAGAATAAAAGGGAAAGAGGTTCAGTAGGCAGAGATCACAGGAGTCCTGGAAATTCAGGATAAGAAATTGAAATCCACAGGTATTGCAAAATGGATAAAGAGCTTTGGACAGAGGTGTGACCATGGAGACAATGACTGAGCATGTGGATTGACCAGAGAGGGGAAGAGTGAGCAGAAAGACCATTTGGACAGATCCTGTATGACTGGCGTCAGCAACAGAGCAGTAACATAATGGCTTCCAGTAATCTGACTTTATCATCTAAGGACCACCCTACAAAGGTTAGGCTATCTGACAAAAGTAGATATATTGAGCTTTCAAAACTGAGGGAATCATTCATTCATTTATTCAATATGCATTTCTTGAATATCATGTGCCGGGTGTATGGAATTTATTGGGATTCGAATGTTTGGAAATTGATTAGGGATTTAAAATTGAACCACTGTCTCAAAATGTTTAGCTCAAATCTCTAATTTTACCTCTAAATTTTTTAATAAACCACACTTCTTTTTGTAATTTCTTGGAATTGATTATTCCTTTAATACTATGGCACCGAGCTTTACTTAGTTGTATTATATTCTGATGGTATACTATCTTGGGTTCTATTAGAGACCTAACTGTTGGTTAAATCAATAGTAAATAGAGCTGATGTCATTCCAGAACATTTAATTTTCTGAGAAAATTATAAAATTTCAGATGTAGTAATTCATTAAGTACTGCAAAAATAGGGCTGGAGAGAGGAGATTAAAATATGCATCATTTTACTCCTGCAGTTGAGGATGAAAAATTTTATCCCAAAGGTCATTATTAATCACTGAGTTGATTTCTTCTGGGGAAGGTAGACTGCTATAGTATTATCTATTAAAATAATTCCAGGAAAGAATATGTAAGCCAAGAGCCACTAACAATCTATTACGAGAAGAACAAATACCTGAGGCTGCCCTGGATGACTCTGTGCTTCCAGAGATGTTGCTGCTAGCATTTGCAATGGCAGGAAATGGCAGAAAGGGCTGATTTCTAGTAAGTAGAGGGAAATGGCTTAGTTAGGGAAGGAGTCATAAGACAGGGTATCTATAGTATGTTTGGGAGATCATATGGAATTAACAAGACTATCCTAGCCAGGGGTAAACATGAGATCACCATAACAATAATTATAGCATTTCACTATCTTTATCGTTTCAATAACAACTCCATTTTACTCTAATTCTTCTTTATTTTGATGAGGTCAAAAGTTAATTATATTTGCTTAATTTGTTGCTTTTCTATTTTTTTCCCTCTCTGCACTGTTCTTGCATTACTTATAAGACTAGAGAAAATAGTTACAATGTATTTCAATCCAAATAGTAACTGAATGAAATCTCCAGGGGGCATCTTATATATTCACAAAATTTTGTTTATATTTTCTGTTTTGTTTTGTTTTTATTTCTCCTCCATTCCATCGTTTTCTGCTGAGACAAGAAAATAATGTTCCTTCTTTCCCTGGTCCATGTCGTTGTTCACACTTTTTTTTTTTTTATTGGTTGTTCACAACATTACAAAGCTCTTGACATATCATACTTCATACATTAGATTGAAGTAGGTTATGAACTCCCAATTTTACCCCAAATGCAGATTGCAGAATCACGTCGGTTACACATCCACAATTTTACATAATGCCCTATTAGTAATTGTTGTATTCTGCTACATTTCCTATCCCCTACTATCCCCCCTCCCCTCCCCTCCCATCTTCTCTCTCTACCCCATCTACTGTAATTCATTTCTCTCCTTGTCTATTTTCCCATTCCCCTCACAACCTATTATATGCAATTTTGTATAGCAATGAGGGTCTCCCTTCATTTATATGCAATTTTCCTCTTCTCTCCCTTTCCCTCCCATCTCATATCTCTGATTAATGTTACTCTTTTCTTCCTACTCTTCCTCCCTGCTCTGTTCATATTTGCTCTCATTATATCAAAGAAGACATTTGGTATTTGTTTTTTAGGGATTGGCTAGCTTCACTAAGCATAATCTGCTCTAGTGCCGTCCATTTCCCTGCAAATTCTATGATTTTGTCATTTTTTTATTGCTGCATAGTACTCCATTGTGTATGGATGCCACATGTTTTTTATCCATTCATCTATTGAGGGGAATCTGGGTTGGTTCCACAGTCTAGCAATTGTGAATTGTGCTGCTATGAACATCGATGTGGCAGTATCCCTGTAGCATGCTCTTTTAAGGTCTTCAGGGAATAGTCTGAGAAGGGCAATAGCAGGGTCAAATGGTGGTTCCATTCCCAGCATTCCCAGGAATCTCCAAACTGCTTTCCAAATTGGCCACACCAATTTGCAGTCCCACCAGCAATGTACAAGTGTACCCTTTTCTCCACATCCTCACCAGCACTTGTTGTTGTTTGACTTCATAGTGGCTGCCAATCTTACTGGAGTGAAATGGTATCTTAGGGTGGTTTTGATTTGCATTTCTCTGATTGCTAGAGATGGTGAGCATTTTTTCATGTACTTGTTGATTGATTGTATATCCTCCTCTGAGAAGTGTCTGTTCAGGTCCTTGGCCCATTTGTTGATTGGGTTATTTGTTATCTTATTGTCTAATTTTTTGAGTTCTTTGTATACTCTGGATATTAGGGCTCTATCTGAAGTGTGAGGAGTAAAAATTTGTTCCCAGGATGTAGGCTCCCTATTTACCTCTCTTATTGTTTCTCTTGCTGAGAAAAAAACTTTTAAGTTTAATTAAGTCCCATTTGTTGATTCTTGTTGTTAACTCTTGTGCTATGGGTGTCCTATTAAGGAATTTGGAGCCCGACCCCACAATCTGTAGATCGGAGCTAACTTTTTCTTCTATCAGACGCAGAGACTCTGGTTTGATATCAAGCTCCTTGATCCATTTTGAGTTAACTTTTGTGCATGGCGAGAGAAAGGGATTCAGTTTCATTTTGTTGCATATGGATTTCCAGTTTTCCCAACACCATTTGTTGAAGATGCTATCCTTCCTCCATTGCATGCTTTTAGCCCCTTTATCAAATATAAGATAGTTGTAACTTTGTGGATTGGTCTCTGTGTCCTCTATTCTAAACCATTGGTCCACCCACCTGTTTTGGTACCAGTACCATGCTGTTTTTGTCACTATTGCTCTGTAATATAGTTTGAAGTCTGGTATCGCTATACCACCTGATTCACACTTCCTGTTTAGAATTTCTTTTGCTATTCTGGGTCTTTTATTTTTCCATATGAATTTCATGATTTCTTTATCTATTTCTACAAGAAATGCCATTGGGATTTTGATTGGCATTGCATTACACCTATAGAGAACTTTTGGTAATATCGCTATTTTGATGATGTTAGTTTTGCCTATCCATGAACAGGGTATATTTTTCCATCTTCTAAGATCTTCATCTACTTCTCTCTTTAGGGTTCTGTAGTTTTCATTGTATAAATCTTTCACCACTTTTGTTAGGTTGATTCCCAAGTATTTTGGTTTTTTTTGAGGATATTGTGAATGGAGTGTTTTTCCTCATTTCTGTTTCAGAAGTTTTGTCGCTGATATACAGAAATGCCTTTGATTTATGTGTGTTGATTTTATATCCTGCCACTTTGCTGAATTCATTTATTAGTTCTAGTAGTTTCTTTGTAGACCCTTTTGGGTCTTCTAGGTATAGAATCATGTCATCTGCAAATAGTGATAATTTAAGTTCTTCTTTTCCAATTTTTATGCCTTTAATTTCTTTCGTCTGTCTAATTGCTCTGGCCAGTGTTTCGAGAACTATATTGAATAGAAGTGGAGATAGAGGGCATCCCTGTCTTGTTCAGGATTTTAGAGGGAATGCCTTCAACTTTTGTCCATTCAGAATGATGCTAGCCTGAGGCTTAGCATAGATAGCTTTTACAATGTCAAGGTAAGTCCCTGTTATCCCTAGTTTTTCTAATGTTTTGAACATATAGGGATGCTGTACTTTGTCAAATGCTTTCTCTGCATCTATCGAGATGATCATATGGTTCTTATCTTTAAGTCTATTGATGTGGTGAATAACATTTATTGATTTCCATATGTTGAACCATCCTTGCATCTCAGGGATGAAACCTACTTGATCATGGTGCACAATTTTTTTGATGTATTTTTTTATTTGATTCGCCAGAATTTTATTGAGGATTTTTGCATCTAGGTTCATTAGACATGTTGGTCTGTAGTTTTCTTTCTTTGAGGTGTCTTTGTCTGGTTTCGGAATCAGGGTGATGTTAGCCTCATAGAATGAATTTGAAAGAGCTCCCTCTTTTTCTATTTCCTGAAATAACTTGAAATGTATTGGTATTAATTCTTCTTTAAAGGTTTTGTAAAACTCTGCTGTATACCCATCCGGTCCTGGGCTTTTCTTTGTTGGTAGTCTTTTGATGGCTTCTTCAATTTCATCCATTGATATTGGTCTGTTCAAATTGTGTGTATCCTCCTGACTCAGTCGGGGCAAATCATACGCCTTAAGAAATTTATCGATGTCTTCACTATCTTCTATTTTGTTGGAATATAGGTTTTCAAAATAATTTCTAATTGTCTTCTGTATTTCTGTAGGATCTGTTGTGATATTGCCTTTTTCATCCTGTATGTTAGTAATTTGAGTTCTTTCTCTTCTTCTCTTCGTTAGCATGGCTAAAGGTCTGTCGATCTTATTTATTTTTTTGAAGAACCAACTTTTAGTTTTGTTAATTTTTTCAATAGTTTCTTTTGTTTCAATTTCATTGATTTCCGCTCTGATTTTAATTATTTCTAGCCTTCTGCTACACTTGCTGTTGTTTTGCTCTTCCTTTTCTAGGGCTTTGAGATGAAGTGTGAGCTCATTTATTTGTTGGTTTTTTCTTGTTTTGAGGAATGACCACCAGGCGATGAATTTTCCTCTTAAAACTGCTTTCATTGTGTCCCATAGATTCTGATATGTTGTGTCTGTATTTTTATTTATATCTAAGAATTTTTTGATTTCCTCCTTTATGTCTTCTGTAACCCATTGATCATTCAGTAACATATTGTTCATTTTCCATGTGATGTAGGATTTTTCCTTCCTTCTTTCACATTGATTTCCAGTTTCATTCCATTATGATCAGATAAAATGCATGGTATTATCTCCACCCCTTTATATTTACTGAGGGTTGCCCTATGGCATAATATATGGTCTATTTTTGAGAAGGATCCATGTGCTGCTGAGAAAAAAGTATATCCATTTGATGACGGTTGATATATTCTATATATGTCAGTTAAGTCTAGGTTATTGATTGTGATATTGAGTTCTATAGTGTCTTTATTCAACTTTTGTTTGGAAGATCTGTCCAATGGTGAGAGAGGTGTGTTGAAGTCACCCATAATTATTGTGTTGTGGTCTATTTGATTTTTGAACTTGAGGAGAATTGTTTTATGAATGTCGCAGCACCATTATTTGGTGCATAAATATTGATAATTGTTATGTCTTGTTGGTGAATGGTTCCTTTTAACAGTATATAATGACCTTCTTTATCCCTTTTGATTAACTTAGTCTTGAAGTCGATTTTATTCAATATGAGGATGGCCACCCCTGCTTGCTTACGAGAACTGTGTGCATGGTATATTTTTTCCCATCCTTTCACCTTCAGCCTGTGTATGTCTTTTCCAATCACATGTGTCTCCTGGAGGCAGCATATTGTTGGATTTGTTTCTTTAATCCATGATACCAGCCTATGTCACTTTATTGGAGAGTTTAAGCCATTAACATTCAGAGTTACTATTGATATATGGTTTGAACTTCTATCCATGTTTGATTGTTTATCCTTTTTTTAAAAAAAATTTAGTTTGTTTCTCCGTGATTATCTTTCCCCTCACACTCTGTCTTTACTGAGGCACTTCCCACTGATGGTTTTGGTTATTGTTTTTCATTTCTTCCTCGTGTAGTGTTTTGCTCAAAATGCTTTGCAATGCTGGTTTTCTGGCTGCAAATTCTTTTAACTTTTGTTTATCATGAAAGATCTTTATTTTGTTGTCATACCTGAAGCTTAATTTTGCTGGATACAGAATTCTTGGTTGGCATCCATTGTCTTTCAGTGTTTGAAATACGTTGTTCCATGACCTTCTTGCTTTCAGTGTCTGTGATGAAAAATCCGTTGTTAACCTTATTGGTTTACCCCTGAATGTAATCTGTCTCCTTTCTCTTGTAGCTTTTAATATTTTCTCTTTGCTCTGTATATTGGATATCTTCATAACAATGTGTCTTGGCGTTGGTCTACTGTGATTTTGTGTGCTCGGTGACCTCTATGCATCTTCAATTATTATATCTGTTTCCTTTTTTATCTCTGGAAAGTTTTCTGTAATTATTTCATTCAGCAGGTTTCTCATTCCCTTGGTTTGAATCTCTGTACCTTCTTCTATCCCGATGACTTGTAAGTTTGGTGTTTTTATGTTATCCCATAACTCTTGGATTTTTTTCTCGTGATTTTTTACCAGCCTTTCTGAGTTGGCTAGACTCTTTTCAAGATGATATATTTTGTCTTCATTATCTGACATTCTGGCTTCTACTTGCTCCACTCTGTTAGTGATACTCTCAATTGAGTTTTTAATTTGGTTTATTGTTTCCTTCATTTTTAGAATTATTGTTTGATTATTTTTTATAATCTCTATCTCCTGATAAAGATGCTTAACTTTTTCTTTTATCTGTTTATGTAATTCATTCTCAATGTGTTCTTTCGCTGCTTGAATTTGCTGTCTTGTATCCTCTTTAAGGTTCCATTCCATCTGTCTAAGGTGTTCCTTGAGTTCTTTATATGACCATTTTTCTGATGACTCTAGGTCCTCCTGAATATTTAGGCTGTCCTGCATTGTTTGTACTCCTTTTCTTCCTTGCTTCTTGAAGCTGCTCATGTTTCTTCTTGTTCTGTTTGACTGCTGAGTTACTGTTTACTCTTATAAATTTATTTGATGCTTGGGAGGAAAGGTATTAGAAGGGAAGGGAAGACGTCACTAAAGAGAATGAGATTAGGCAGGTAGAATTCAAGGAAGGCGGGATAAAAAAAAATGAAAAGACAAAAGAAGAAAGAAATAGGAACTAAAAAAAGAAAAAAATTTAAAAAAAATAATAATAATTAAAAAAAATGAAAATTAAAATTAGAAGAGAAAAAAGAAAAAGAAAGAGAAAGAAAAAGAAAAAAAAAGAAAAAAAACTAATAAATGCCGTCTTAGAGTTTGATTAACTTCTCTTCCAGTAGGTGGCGCTGTGCCCACCAGGTCAAGTTTCTCCTGTCAGTACACGGGAACCAATCACTGTGCAGCAGCTCCTCCCAGACTGGGCGAGTCTCCAATCCTGAGTGCCTAGGGCCTCCTCTTGTGTCTAGTCACTTCCCACTTTTCCTCTAGCCAGGCCCCTCTCACCACAATACTGGCTACATGCCAGGTCTGCTGCTCCCGGGAGCCCTGTTTTCATGAATGACTGGGCTCACTCTTCCAGTTTGCCATTCCCTCAGACCCTAAGTTTGTAGAGCTTGGGGCTGAGAATCCTCAGCGAATTTTACTTGCACTCCGGTAGCCACTCCCCCGTAGCTGGTGCAAGAGACCTCAGCAGTCAGCCCTGGTGGGATCGGTAGTCCCGTGCTGCGAGTCCCGCACCACCTCTGATTCCCTCGGGCTGGCTGTAGCACTCACGGGAGAACTGGGAGGGGCCCTTAAGGTTTCCCCGATGTGTGGAGAGGGAAGGCTAGGGGGATTACACACCTGTAGCAGCAGGTTTCAATGAAGTTATCTCCTCCGCCGCAGTCTGGTGACGTCAGTTCTCTGCCATAGTGGTGTCTCTTGCAAATGGCGACAGTTCGTTTCCCCTTGCCGGGCGACCAATGCAACGGGTGGGTCCTTACTGTCTCTCTCAAGCCCTGTTTGGAACCTGTGGCCACTACTTATGAAGGCTCGGTAGGCATTTACCTCCGTATGATGAGAAGGGCTGATCAGTTGTTTCAGCCGGATGGATTAATGCTGAGTCACAGCTGTTTGTCTCATCTTTTCAGACGCGGTGGCACAGGGCGCGGAGCACGGAGCGGCTTACTCACTTCCCGCAGCCATCTTCCTCTTCTCGCTATTTCGGGATGATGGCGGGGCGCTCGCTCTGCTCCCTCCGGTGTGTCTCAGCCTCGGGCTCCCGCCCACACTAGCTTTCTTATTTGGCATTTTCTAATCCCCGATGCTAGGAAAGCTGTTTCACTCTTCCACTTTTGACTGATTCTTTTACTCAGGTTACACAGTGGAACTACCTCATTTCTTTAAAGATTTTTCAAAAGTTCAGCAAGGCAGCTTTTTTATTTTTACTGATTTTTTTTAAATCTAACCAAAATTCAGAGCAACTGAACAATACATCTGTGAATGGTCAATTGTCTTCCCTATTTAAGATGAATCTTTCACTTTTACCACCATACCATTGTTATTGGACCACCTTGTTGTTCCTCAAGATCTTTTTTCTTGAGTTATTTCTTGGAAGCTACTGGATCTATTCTATAAATACACTTCTGGAAGAACTGAATCACTCATCTTCAGATATGGCCAGACAAATCTGCAACCTTGGGAGAAAATAGTTTAGTTTCCTATTAGGAGCACTCACTTCAACATATAGATTCCCAGTTATTAGTGTATTTTACTGCCACTGTATTTTTTTTTCATTGTGTAAAAGTATGTATATGTAAATTTCAATGATACTCTTGTCACAGAAGCCCTGGGTAGTATTTTTCATATATAATGCATTTAATGTTAATTATTAAAATAATTGGTATCAGATTTTTATTTTAGTATTTTAATAGTTTAAGCAATTATGGTGATTTCTTTTTATCACTTGATTCTGGTTATTTTGCTATATATCTCCATTTAGGATTGTAACAAATATCTTTCTATCAAAACAGGAAATAGGGAGAACAGAGAGACATACCATTGTTGCACTTGTGTTTGAATTGTGACAAAAGCTTTTATCTATAATATCCTAATATACTCAATCTGAAAAGTAAGTATGTCAGTTATTGTTTAGTAGATCAAACCCCAAATTCTATACTGCAGAAACCATTTCCTTTGGCATCAAGTAGCTGTAATATTCATATCAAAGAGGCCATATATTTCTGAAGATCACTTTCAGTTTCTCAATATGAAAATTCTGTATCTCCTTAAAGTTATTTTAATTGAAAATTGAGAGCAAGGTTGAAGGCACACTTGTTAGAGGCTGTAACTTGCACTCAATGACCCACAGTGTAGGTCTGATTTATTATGCAAATAAGGAGGCAGAATAATATATTCTGTTTAATCAAGCAGATTTTTTTTTAATATGATGGAGTGTCCAGGCACACAAATGAATATTTTATGAGTCCAAAATCCACTTCAGAAATTAAGGTGTTCATATGGGGTTATAATAGCAAGGTTTCAGAACCTTTATTTATAAGAATTTGCTTGGGTGATGTTAGAAAACAGTTTATCTTTAAACAACTGAATTTTTTTTAATATTTTATTTTTTTTTTAGTTTTCGGTGGACACAACATCTTTGTTTGTATGTGGTGCTGAGGATCGAACCTGGGCCGCACGCATGTCAGGCGAGCGTGCTACCTCTTGAGACACATCCCCAGCCCAACAACTGAATTTTATAATGAGAAAATTATCAAAAGCTTCGAGCTACTTAGATTATTTAGGTGAAAGATGAATTCATCCATTATAGGCTATAAAACCCATTGATTATTTGGCTTGATTACTGAAACCTTATGGCCTAAGAATCTTGTCTGGCTGATATATCCCCTCTTCAACCAGAACGTATTATTGAAGAATGATTTTATGATATTGCAGCATTTTAGGTAAGCACTGTTCTCTCCACAAACACGAAGGGATAATTCACATAGTTAAACGGTAATATATTTGGAGCTTAGCAGCAGGTCTGTGGCAGCTATTTCACATTCCATACCAGTGCCAAATCTTGCATCTCTAGTTCAAAAACTGAACTCATTGGGAGAACCATGGATGCTTTGTTTCTAGCATTTTGTAACCAAATATTAGTCTCTAAAGACTAATATTCATCAGAAAAGAATGGTTGGAAATAGAATAAATATGGGGATCAGTGCTAGATTTAGGTTGTTGTGTGTTGTCTGGAGACTTAAAAACAAATATTATAAAATGCTTAATTCCTTTATGCTAAATGTTTAGGTAGGTGCTTTTACATGTATTTTGTCGATAGGAAGTCTTTAGAGAGGTTAAATGGCTTTTCCAAGAGCACTCTTCTAAGAAATTGCATGGTTATGATTTCAAAATTGATTTTCTTTTGCATGGTCTTCCAGATGGAAGCCTAGTAATGTCAGACCTTGATATTTACAAAGTATGAAAGAGTCACATAGAAAATAACTACCAAACATGTAAAAACTACTCATACCCTGTGAATATATTAATACTCTATGGACCTATATAATTTGACAGTCACCTTTTAGTTTACTTTAAAAATAAGATCAGCACTGTTGACTAAGCTTGTAAGGATTGCAGTCTTCATTGCTGTTCTCTAATACCCAAACTGAGCAGGATTCTTCCAGATTTCCTTTTATCTCTGCAAACCATAAGAGATCGATGAACTATTTCAAGCAGGAAAATTTGGAACTCGTTTTTTTTTTTTTTTTTAAAGAAGAACATAAAAAGATACAATTTGCACTCAAACTGGCAGATTTTGAGGATATGTAATTTGTGATGTTTGAAGTGAGCTGAGGCCAAGATTAACTCATAATCTTAAAATGATGATGACCATCTGCCTTCTAGTATGTTATGTAGAACCAATCTCTGAAAAATATTCCTCATTACTGAAATAATAATGCAGAGTGCTGTGCAAATTTTATTTATTGGCTGTATCTGAAGCAGTCCCTGATGCTTCAAGGCCATTTGTAAAAAAAAAAAAAAATTCTTCCATAATATTTGGAAACAATTCTGGTTAATTTCTACATCCACTCTTGTTCATATACGCCATATTTTTGTTTTAAATTCTTCTTTAAGGCAGTTGAATGGAAATAAAACCTTTGCTTTTAAAAGTTTGTCTATTCCTAGTACTCCATTCTTGAAGTTATAAATTCTGTTTTTATCTTTAGTTGTCATGGGGATGAATGAACAGCTTTGTTATATAGGATTGGTAGTGTTCTGGTTCTGTGATTTGGGGAAGAGGAGGATCAGATTTCACAAAATCCCTTTCATGTCCTTTAAAAAAAAATAAAGCAATGAACAATAGAAATGAGAAATAGACCCTCCAATGGTGGTTCTCTGTGTTTGCGTTTCTTTTCTGTGGTTGTACTTTATGAGCATATGTTTCCTCTGTGGTACTCCATGTGTGGCTGGGAACAGTACCGGATACAAGGGAAAAGCACCCAAGAAGGGTTTCCACAATATTTAATGGTTGTTCAACATAATGTATGACTATAATTTGGCCACTGGACTGTAAACTCTGAAAGTGAAAACCACTGATGTGTTGCTACTGTGTCTCCAGTATCTAGCATGCAATGGAGCAACAATAGTTTCTATTTATAGACTAAGACTGGCAAACCCACTCTCTTCTTCTACTTCTAGGTGTATCAGGTCAGAAGAACTCCTTATGTTTGGTTAAGGGACTAAAAATTTGTCAAGAGTGATAATTAGATTACTTCTTGGGGCAAAGATTGGGGTCATCATATGTGTTGCCTAAAGGAACAAACTTGGTGGTGGTGTGAAGGATGGATGGGCAGAGGGATAAATGAACCGTGGTAGATTATTTTACAGCCATATGAATTCAATGGAAAGTGAGCACCAGAGGCTTTGGAAAAAGATCTGAAACAATTCCCTATTTCAGTTACCTCACATGGTTATTATGAAGGGCCCAGTCTTTGAATCACATGGAAAACTGTGAATGTGCCAGAAACCGTTATGGGAACTCAAATCTCCTAATAAATCACAAGCATCTGTTCTTCTGAGTCTGAGTCAATGGACAAGACTTCAATTTTGCTTGCTTAAAAACCATAGTAGGAATGAGATCTTAGAATAAGCTTTCTCTCATCTTTCCTCTCCAAGTCTGAAATTCAAGTGAGGGAGACTGACTGGATCTGTAGGACATACAGTTACCAAGGAAAATAGTGACCAAGCTCATAACTTTCAGCTCAGAAAGACCAAGAATCCAAGATTCAAATGGCTCAATGAGTGTTAAACTTATCTGTATACCCAAGGGAGAAATAAGGATTAATGGCTGCTGTACTTTGGTAATATCACCAATCAGATAATAATGCCTCTTCTGATGGGGAAAAAATACTGCTAAGAGAGGACAGAAGGGGAGATTCCTCTCCCTGTTATCTCTGAGAGATAAACAGGGATTCCTTCTATATGATTAGTAAGAATTGGGAAAGACTCATTTTTTCTATTGACATTATTTTCTACATTATCACTGTGGCCTCTGCTTTTCTTTTTTTTTTTTTTTTCAGTGACATGGGATCCAACTCTGTGAGGATCTTAGGGCACAGACTTAGTGATCCTTCACATGTTTTTTCATGGTGAGTGAGAGGAGCATGAGGGTTGGTTTAGCTTGCTTGATTGCTTTCCTGGCTACCATGACCCATCTCAATGATGCCAGATAGTGAACTTTAAACCCTGGATGTTCCATACTCTGGATATTCTTCCTGGTATCTACCTGCCTAGGAGCTTCTTACCCTGTAAAAAGGATTGGGTGCAAGTGCTTTTCATGAGTTTATCTCTATTACGAGAGGCTTGACAATGGTGGCTACAATTATAAGGCGATTAGGTGGTAATTGACAACACAAGTGTACTGAAGTTATGTTCCACTTGTTTCAATTGTGTTTAATATAAGAGGCATTCTGTATTTTTTAGCAAGGGAGTCTTCTAATCAAGGCACAAATGATCTTCTAATTATCTGCCATTGTCTGATTCTCTGGAATAAAATGTAGTTTTGTTTAGGAAAATGAAGTAGGTGTTAGAATCATCCTAGTTCTTATCAGCAAGCCCTTTTTTCCTCTTTCCAATGGCTTTGTCAGCAGAGCCAGAAAATCAGTGCTTGTACATTGCAAGCTTCATGCATTCACTGAGTAAATCACGCCAGTATCCTTACCAACCAGGCAGATTACAAAATCCTGAATTGTGATTGGGCCATATTTTCTAATTGTACATTCAGTGGCTTCAACTGTCATCAGTCTATAAAGGGCTTTCCTAGCCAGTGGTTCTTAAGCCTGAATGCACATTAGCATCCCCTGAAGGATTTTTATGAACAACAAATGCTCACATTCTAATCCCATATCAATTTAATAAGCATCTCAAGATATAGGACCCTTATGGTAGATGATTCTAATGCCCACTAGAGTTGAGAATTGCACACTTTGGCCAATAAACTAAAGTCTTTTTTTTTCTCTTCTAGAGGGCCAGATGGGAAATATCTTAGACTGTGTGGGTCTCTTCCACAATTACTCAAGTCTGACATGAAGGCAATATGCAAATAAATAGGTACAACTTTGTCCTATAAAACTATTTATAACCAGAAGCACTAAACAAGACTTGGGTTGACATTAAGGATTTGACTTAACAATTCAATGATCCTGATTTTAGTCTCAGAACCCAATAATTAATTAATAAAATGAACACCACAATGTTAACAGCAAAATATAATAAAGCATATATTTGAGCCTTACAGTTAAAAAAGACCTCAGTTTAAAACATTGCTTCAAAACCACTACCTAATGTACAAAAATATGGTAATATCTGAGATGCAGTTTCTTCCCTTCTAAAATGGGATAATGAGATAACGATACCAAGTCAAAGAATCTGGGTGGTGCTGGTCATACCACTTTATTGTTTGACACATCCACAGATTATCTAACTTAGACCTAATACCTTTGCAAGTGGAGCCACACAAACTTGTTTACAGGCAGGACCCAAACATCTGGAAGTGTGGCAGAAAAGCAGTATGCTCAAGAAGAAGAGACAGGGGACCTGAGTTCAGTTCAACATTCCGGCTGCAGAGCTCTGAGGATCTGAACTCACTATGGTGATGAAGACAGAAGGAGAGGAGGACGCAGACTCAAGAGTAAACATTGGAAGCTACAAAAAGAAAAGCATGATTGAACGGAACAGAAACCAAGAAAGAAGTCTGAATTCACAGTTTTTAAGTAGTGGTATGTTGCTCCAACTTGGGAAGTCTCAAGGAGGAGGTGTGGTAGCTATGTGGTAGATTTATTGTGATTATGCTCAGTTGGAAGTATTCAGAGAAGAGCTGTTTGACAGGCAGATGAAATTTTGAGAGAGAATGAAAATCAAATGGAACCTGTATTTCCAAAAGTTGGGTGACTATCATGAGCAAATTTCTGTGCAGAAATAACCTCTTCCTTTTTTTGTTGGCTAAAGATTTAGTCCCAGCAGGAAATTATAAAGGATATACTAATTGTCCACTAAGCTGAATTCATTCCAACAAATCACTGATTTATTCAAATTGTATGCCAAGGGTAAGGTTTCTTTTCAACTTGTCATCATTTGGAAGAGATTGACTCCACATGTCTCTGATAAGGTCTGTGTTTTATAGTAAGCTAGTTTTTTCCCCCTATGTTTTCATTTGATGGTTGAGACATTTGATAAAGTTTATTTCCTTACTCAAGGAGAAAGGACATGAAACATTTGAAGAAATAATCAATTATCAAATAGCAAAATGAAAAATGTGTACAAAAGCTCATGTAGCTGCCTTTACTTGTTCCTAAGGAATAGTGGACTCATCCTTGATATAGTCCAACTCTTGTGTGGAGCCAGGTTTTATAAAGAACATTAGGGATACAGGAGAACATGAAAGAAGCTGGGTATGATTTAGGGGTGAATGGGGCTAATTGGGAACCAGGAAAAGTTTTGGAGATGAATATTGGAACAACCGTATTTTCAAAGTGAATGATACATACTATATTACATAGAAGAGACTAAAAGGAAATAGGTGAGTTAGGAAACTCTTGAAGTGGGACCTAAGATTGTGAATAATGGAAAAATATATGAAAGATACTGCAGTCGTAGAGTTGATCATGCTTAACAAATGATTAAATAAAAATATATCTGAGTCAAAAGCTGCCACATTTTTTAAAACTCCACTGGCCTGAGGAACGGTAGACCTATTAAACATGTCAGGAAAAATGGCAGGAGATATGACTCTTTTCTTTGTCTTGGAGTGAGGAAGGCTTTGAACATGAACACTAGGTTATATGCTAAGGATGTTTGGAGAAAGAAGACATGCATATGAAGTGATGATCAGGAATGGAAAGAGGGCTTCCGTTGGAGTTGAACAGGCGAAGGGGACATCTTTACTCCATTGACATGCTAACTATGAAACCTATCAGTGGACACCATGCTACTATTTCTTGAGAAGGTTTCTGGGGATTAACTTCTAGGAGGCATCATGACAAGACACTGCCTGCTTGGCAAGCCCTGTCTCGGGAGGAATGCCACGTACTTGATAGGTTACCACCTTAGGGTCATCAAGGGGAGAGGAGGGACAAAGCAAATCTGTGGGCTCAGTCCAGTGCATGCACCATCTCCTGATATCATTTCAGTGTTTTTGGCTTTTTTCATTTTCATTTTTATTCTTCTTAGATAATTCAAGACTCCCCACAACATGCTCACCAATTTGTAGTAGTTCTAGAAAAGTAAAGACTTTAGAATGCTGCCTTATAAAAAACACTTTTAAGGGCCAATCTGTATTTCCCGTCCTGTCCCATTGATTTTTTTTTGAGGGGTGGGTAGCTGCATTTTTGCTAAGCTTTGGGATGTACACATGGCTAACCTAGAAAATATAATGGCAGGTAATAACAGAGTGTGGCTAAATTTGTTGTGGTATGGTGCTGCTTTTTGTGATCACTATGTTTATGAGGATTAAACTAAAACCCTCTATTGTTCTGTGCATAAGGTGCCACAGCCTTCACCCAAAGATTCCCTCATGAAAACCAAGAAAAACCCACAATATAAACTCCTATATCATCAATTACATTAGTTAGTAACCAGTTATTAAGAGACACTCAACTGTTACTGTTCCTTAGTTACAATTAGCACATCTCTGAATTATGAAAAGGAAGTGGATGCTGTTTTGTTTTTGTTTTTGGTTATATTCAATTCTGCTATATTCTCTGGCCTTGGGATGAATATCAAAATTCCTTTCCTCATAACCTAGTACAACCGTGGTCTGTACCAGCTTCATTTTAACAGTCGCTGTTGATCTCATTATTCTAAAAGTCAAAAATTATTTACTTGAATTAACCAGATTTGTGCTGTAGCTAATGATACTTTTATACTTCTCAAGGAGGATTTATTACCAGGCTAAAGAAACTATTTTATTTGATAGTAATGTATACCTTCTGTTATCTTCACTCATTTTTTTAAAAACTGATATTGTTCATTTCTGGTAGGTTTCCAGGTCAGTAGCAGTTTCTATATTACTCAGATATGCAAGTCTTTACTTTGCTGTGCATTTGTCTTGGTCCCTTATTTTTTTTTTTTTAAGGAAGGAGAAGCTTCCAGATTCTATGATGAGACAAATCGCCTGCTGAAGAGGGAGATTAAATAAACCCATCTCTATTGTGCTGCAATGAGTGATCCCACAACCAGATGCCTTAACACCAGTAATTATCATGTGGCAGCTTTTATTTCAGAAGGTAACAGTGAATGGAATCACACCAACCCTTTCTAACGCTGCTGGCATGGCAATGAAGATAAGAGAAATTGCAGGGGGAAAAAATCCTGTGTAGAAAAAAAAACAACAAAGCATACAGGGTCCCTAAGAGGTTTTCATCAGCATAAACAGTATCTGTTTAGTGATGACTCAGAAGTAGGAATAAAGAGGGTCTTGTCTTGATAGGTGTGTTATAAAAGCAGAATAGACTGCCACATGCAGGTGGTGGTGGTGACAGGATTTTATACACATAAATTCTCTCTTAGAAGATTTTACTCTTTGTTTGCTGCAACTGACATTATCTCCTTATGTTTTACTTTTCATTGAGATTAGGATGATCATCCTTAACTCCTTATAGCACTCAGAAGTCCCTATTTTTTTTTTTTTCAATTGAATGCAGCCTAACTAAAGGGCTTAAGCTTATGGAAATCTCCTGGCCATGTCCCCTTCTCAAAGTCATGTCAATGTTAAGTCCAGTATCTGAGCTTGCTTTACTCGTATGTACACTCAGGATCTCAATTAATATGAGTAGAGCTTGATTTGCTGCATGTATCAGTTCTGTCCTCCTTTTATATTTTTTTATTGTATTCTTAATCACTTTCCTACCTTGCATGGTCTGTACAGATCCAGGTTTTTATCTTATCAGCTAAACAATCCCAGTAAATCCGACACCTTCATTTCATAGCTTATGTCTTAAGCCATCTCTGAATCGGTCATGATGACTCAATTGCATGGAATGCATCCAATTGGCTAGGCATGGTCATCTGTCAAAATGCAGGAGGAAAGCAGAAGGTGCACAGTCCCTGTTAGAAAATCAGGGTGTATTTATTAGTACATGGATATGTGGATGCCAGGCACACACCTATAAGCCTTTGGGATTTATTAAACCCTGGGTTGTTCTTTTTCAGTTCTTTGTGAATACAGCCTCTTTTTGTTCAAAACAGATCCTTCACCACCTGTAATATTCATAGTGCTCAAATGGGCCTAGACAATCGCATTTATAACACTGTCCCATAATTATAATCAACATTACCGTGTCCTCAGACATCCTTCTCTCCCACAAAAATGTGAGAGCCATAAAAACAGTGAAAAGGCACTTGAAAAGAAAAGTCTTGTATAAATTCCAACAGTGGCCACACAATAGATCCCGAGTAGTTGTTCATGTCTCAAAGATTATTGGTTCACATATATTCAAACCAGGGAACTCTGGTTGACTCTTTTTTCTTCATTGAGTCCATCCAGGCTTTATTTGTTTTTATTTGTTATTTATATTTTAGTGCTTCTTCTTTTTGGAGAAGATTTCAAGAATGGTTTTTACTTTGTATCTTCAACTATAAATCAGTAAGGGCAGCTCCAGGTCATCTCCTCCAGGAAGCATCCTTCTCTTTATAGATCATTATCTGCTTATTATCTGTGTTACTATCCTTTCTGGCTAATGATACCATTTTATATGTGTTTTTTTTTTTAAATCATGTCCATTCAACCATGATGAAATGCCATATCTTATCTCATATCCTTCTCAAGTTTTTCAGAGCAGTCATGTGATTTCTTGATTATTAGCTGTTACATTGAAATGAGTGAGGCATAAGAAATAAAAAGGAAGAAAATAAATCACAAAGTTGAAATGGTTATAAAGACCTCAGCATTTTTTTTTTCTGTTTTTGGTATTGGAGGTTGAACCAAGAGGTACTTTACCTTTGAGCTATATCCCCAGTACTTTTTACTTTTTATTTTGAGACAGGTCTCTCTGAATTGCTGAGGCAGGCCTTGAACTTGCCATCCTCCTGCCTCAGTCTCCCGAGTCTCTGCTTTTACAGGTGTGCACCACTCATTTACAGGTGTACAACCAACTCATTTCCTAATTTTTTACCACAGGTATGCTTTATTTTATAGTTAGAAAAACATTAGGTTCTTCAAAAACCAAAAGGGATTTATTTGGTTTGTTATTCATGTCTACTATAAATAGTAATTTTGACATCACTTATACCAATGTGTGTATTGTGTGTGTGTATGTGTGATTATATATGATTTGCAAAAGTAAATCAATTCTGATCATAGGTATTATAAATTCTGAGTTATAACATTTCAAATTAATGACTTTTATTTCTGAATTTATTATTATTATATTAATCCCTATAGAAATTCCAATAGTTGAAAGTCTCTTCAATCATTATCTCTCCAAAAATACAGGACTAATATTTAGATAATCGAGTGGTTATCTTAAAATATTATATAATGACTCAATAGGGAAAGAGAAGACCTAAAAATTGGATTTTTTTTGAAGGGAGGGACAGGCTATGGGTTAAAGGTTCAGCAGGGAAAGTATCACAGGGAATTTGTGATAGTCTTACCTGATCAGTGTCCTTAGGTTTTGAGTAGAGGGAGATCTACATGTTTTAGATGTCCACATGTTCAAGTGAAATAAGTGCATATTATATTTACATATCCATCTTGGTTGAAAAGTTAAAAAAAAAATGAGTCAAATGAATATGTTTAAATATTCCTGGGCAAAAATTTAGCTGGAACTCCCAGAATTTCTTGGTACTACTGATTGTCTACCACTTAGCTGACTTTAGTCAGGGTGCTTGGGACAGGGGAGGAATAATGAACAGTGTATATCATCTGAAACCTTCAAAGATGGTAGAGGGATAGGATAAAGAGTGTCAAATGGCTTTAGGAGACTGGTTGGCTGTGCTTGTGCTCAGTGGGCAACTGAGTCTTGAGTTAGATCAAGTGCTTGAAAGAGTTTATCAGTGGACAAAGGTAGGTTAGGGGATGCCCAATGAGTCCTGTATGGTCTCTAATAGAAAATTTTAAGTTGATAACTTCGAACTGTGCTTTGTGCCTTTTAGTACAACTTTGATCATAGTTAACTCCTGAGATTAAATGCATGCAAAATTAACTTTAATTAACATAGGTCATTTTCTTTTCAGAGAACATCTATTAAAAACAGATTTTTAAATGTAGTTAATATAACTATAGTGGAATAGAAGATAGTTACCTATGAGTCCAACATCTTAAGACATTTTGAAACTTACCTAATTTCAGAGTGTTGCCTTAACATGTTAACATGTTCTACATTTTTTTGAACACATGGGCTAGGAATGCTTTTTTCTCTACTCTTGATATTTCTTTCCATGTGGATCAATATTAACTAGTACTGAATTATCTTTCCCTCTTTATTCCTTCTACCCCAAGGATACAGAGAGACATCTGATTGGTGAGATTGAAGGAAAACCTGGTATGTTAATACAGTCCCTTTCTCCTCTATCAGGTACGATACAAGGAACCTGTGTTCCCTTCGTCTCTGTATGTCATTTTTCCCATAGCCCTCACCTTGAAGGAGCACACCATGCCCAGGATTACTTGAGACGGAATAAATAAATTTACAGTTTCAAGTCGTTGTTGGAGGACCAGAAAGATCTTTCTTACTAATAAGTCTGATAAATATCTGTCCCCACAGAAAGATATTTCTGGCCCATATATGATTTACTCCTTTAAATAATGTCTAATTGATTCAGAACTCTGGTAGGAAAAGAGGACAGATTCATTTGGTATGCTCCAATTCTACCAATGTGATTGGCTAAGAGGACCTGTCTTATTTTATAGTATCAAATAGGTAGACTTTGAGACAAAGATATGAATACAGATGATTTAGTAGAGAAATGAAGGAAGTAAGAGAGGAAAAAGAAGAAGGATTAAGGTGAGTTCATAAGGCACTTTCCAGGATAGCCAGTTGAAGCTTTATTCCCCTGATGAACACTTTGGAAAAAAAAAAAAGAGCAGGGCCCAAGTTATCCAACCAACAGGAGATGTAATCAGTCTATGTACTATCATCATTGGGGATGGATGATACTGAGGGACGTAAATCTCCTGACCCTCGGCTACAGTGCACAGAGGCAGAGAGACTGGGGAGGTCAGAGGGAGAGATGCATGACAAAGGTATTCCTGTGCTGGCAGCTGAAATTCTAGCCTGAAATGTAAGGGTAAGAAGTTATGTGTGGGGTCTGACAGTATCTGTTGGACATAAGACTTCATTAGCATAACCTGTACAATCTGCATAGCATCCCTCAATTAAAACAGAATCTCCATAATTCTGATGTGAGATCATCTACAAACTATTTATTGTTAGGGACTGTAAACAAGTCAGGATGGCACCTGACATTTTGCCAGAGGGCCAGCGAGCCATTAAGTGTGGAGATTCCTTATTGGTTGACTGACTGCTGTATCTAGTTTATGTTAATTAAGATAAGCTGTGTGGAATGTATATATACCCCTCCTTTCCTACAATAAATGGCTCCCACTCCTGCTGTAACAATCTACACAAGTTGCTCCTCACCCCCCACCCCCTGCTATTTTGTTGCAGCCGGACTGAGGCAATTTATGTGACTATTATAGTTTTTAAATAGGTTATGATGCCAAGTCTTTGCTTTTAAGAACCAATATATAAAATTTGGAGAATGTTTTGTCAAGGCAAGTTGATATCCCTGCTTTGCTAACATTGAATGTTCACCAGGTATAGATTATAAAATTAGTTAATTTATTTATACATTTCTACATTCAAAACTCAAAATTCGGTGAGGCAGAATTATCTCCATAAGCCAGCATGGTCTGGCTGAAATCACAGAGATTTTAAAGTCAAGTGGAACTTGATTCAAATTCCAACTATATGGGGCATTGTGTCACAGGTCTGTAATACCAGAGTCTCAGGAGGCTAAGGCAGGAGGATTGCAAGTTCAAGATCAGCCTCAGAAACTTAGTTATACTCTAAGCAACTTAGTGAGATCCTGTCTCAAAATAAAAAATAAAAAGAACTGGGGGTGTATCTCAGTGGCAAAGCAGCTCTAGGTTCAATCCACAATACAAAAAAAAAAAAAAGGGAGAAAGAGAGAGAGAATTTTAATTATGCCATTGAAAAAATGTCCCCAGTCATAATATTTAAGATTTTTGAACTTCAGATTTCCAACCCATATATTGAAGATAATAATACATTCCTGAAATATCTGATGATTAATGATGTAATGTGCATATGGCATCAGCCAGAGCTATGATGGACATTCAGCAAAATGTTAGTTCCCACTTTCCCATGAATAAATAAGGCTTAGAATTGTGGATTTTTAAAAGTCACATAGGTAGTAATCTTTAGGGTCAAGATTAAATCCATATCCCCAAAACTAGGGAGCATCTTCATTCCACACCAGTTTTCAATATAAATCTATGCCTCTGTAGGTGTCATACCTCAGATTTTGATTATTGTTCCTGATTCGTGAAACCACAACCTCCCATTGAGATTTGTTATAATCCAATTCATGCTTCAGGAGTGTAAATTGCTGATTAAGTGACTTCAACACAAACTTTTAATTTGAATCTTAGTTTTGCTTGAAGTGCTATTCTTCTAAAGTATCTTGTGATGGATCTGGCATATATTCAACCCAATCAAAAACACTTTAAATTTTATTAAAACAGTGTAGCTAGGCCAGGTGCAATGATGGCACATGCCTGCAATCTCAGATACTCAGGATGCTGTGGAAAGAGGATCACAGGTTTGAGACGAGGCTGAGCAACTTAGTGAGTCCCTGTCTCAAAATAAATTAAGAAAATTGATGGTGTCACTCAATAGTAGAGCACTTGCCTAGCATGCATGAGGTCCTGGGTTCAATGTCCATTACCACAAATAATAGTAATAATTATGATGATGGTGATCATGTAGCTAGGAACTTAGTCTCTGATGTTAGACTATTTAGATTGAAATGCTATTCTGCCATTTTCTGGCTGCATTGTGTTTCAGTTCCCTCATTTTAAAAGCATACAAAGTATCTTACCCCATAGTTCCTGCAAATATCAAAGAATTGAATCCATACAAAATGCTTAAGAGGGTGCTGGTTTCATAGTAAAAGTTCTATAAATGTTAATTTATTATTTGAGGTAATATTTTTAAAAATGCTGCATGGTGTTATCATAAGATTAATTCATACCGAAATGTGGGGTTAGGAGACTAGACAGTGACTCAAGTCTTTGGAATATAATTTGAGAAGAAAAGAACAAGATGATCATGACCTGAAGTGAGTCTCTAGTAATTAAGCTACATAAAACAAGAATAAGATGAAAGTTACAACTACAGTAGTTCAGGACCTGTGCTCATTGGAGGTAGAAAAACTGAATGAAGATAAGAAGAAATAACCTGCTGGTGTAGGGGTTTGGCCTAGTGGGTTCACATGTAACAGAAATGGAAACTCTACCAGAGGGACCCCCCATAATCATGTATCACACCATAGGAGTAAAAGCCATTTCTGTCTCTGGCACTAGGGTTTTTAATACCTTGCTATGAGTGGTGTAGTTTGAATGAATAGATATTCAATGGCCCTTGGTAAGCTAGAGGATTGTCTCTAGTTATGATCTAAACAATGTATGTGTGTAAAAGTCAAGAATAAACAACATCAAAATGGAGGCACACACCTGTAATACCAGAAACTCAAAGGGCTGAGGCAGGACAATCACAAATTTGAGGCCAGCTTCAGCAGCTTAGCAAGACCTTCAGCAACTTAGCGTGACCGTGCCTCAAAATTAAAATAAATAAACGAATCAAAAGATCTGAGCATGTAGCTCAGTGGTACATTGCCTCTTATAATCCCCAATACAAACAAACAAACAAAACAAGAACATGCATCCATTGAGTACACAGACAGTAGGTGGAAATGTCATCTCCTCAAAGGAAAAATTCTATTCCATTGAATTTAGTTTCTGAAAGGGAAAAAGCTATTTATATTACCTGTGGCCAGACGGTGAGGCCGTGATATTCATGTACAAAATCCCAGAACAGAACATTTAAAGGATGAACATGTTCTTTTGTGATTTTAATGAAGTTATCCAAAATAGAAAGCATTTTGAATGGATTCCAGGCAAATTCAATAAAACGAAAACAAGGAAACATTTATGATACAGTGATACTCGAATGATTACTTCTGAATGGGTGCAATCAACAGTAGCCCAGTCAAAGCAATGTTAATTGTGGGAAAAAAAAAGTGTGTATTGTCTTGAGTATTCTATCATTTTGCAGCGTTTGTCATGAAGCTGAGATTTGAAGTAGGCCCAAACTTTCAGAGTCAGCTCTGCTTGGGCAATCACTCAGTGAGGATCAGTACAGCCAGATGTGCAATCTATGCCTTAGAGTGCTGGTGGATTCTGGGTCCAATTTACTCATTCTTTTTGTTGAAAAAGATGTAACTTGGTTTTTGCAAATTCTTAATACATCGTTCTGAGAATGACATTTTCTTTATGAGGCCAATACCCCAAAATGACTTAAGTTGTCATATAAGTGAATACACACACGTCATACTTGTTTAATAGTTGCATCTTTGAATCCAAGAATCAAGAGAGGGAAAGGAATGAAAGAGTAAGAAGAAAACTTGAAGTGGAAGTGGAGAAGAGGAGGGTGAAGAAAAGGACAGAAAACAGGATGGGGGAAATTATTAAAAGAAGAAAGAACGCTGTCTTCCCCATTCCAGAACAGATGGCTGACTCTTGGTAAATGTGGAATAAGATTTGTCTGGAAACTCTTGCTTTGGTTTAGATTTGGAATGTCCCCACCTACCTCCAAAGCTCATGTGCTGAAGGCTTGGTGCTCAATACAGTGATGTCCAATTTGGGGATTTGGGGAAGGGATTGGATCATGAGGATTCTGACCGAACTAATGTATTCATTATTGATAGCTGAATGGAAATACAAGAAGGTGGTGGAAACTATAGGCAGGTGGAGCATGGTTAGAAGAAGTAGGTCACTGAGGGTGTGTCCCTGGTCCTCTCTCAATCTCTCTCAGCTTCCAAAGTGCCATGAGCTGAGCTGTTTTCCTCTGACATGCCCTTCTATCAGGATGTTCTACTTCACCTCAGCCTCAAAGCAAGGAAGCCATGTGAAGACAGACTGAAACCTCTGAAACCATGAGCTCAAATTAGTCTTTCCTCTTCTAAGTTACTCTTGTCAGGTATTTGTATGACAGCAATGAAAGCTGAATCACGCACCTCCTTTGTTCTCTATCCTTCCCACTTCTACTGTTAACCCCTCCCCCAAGGCTTTTTATATCTCTAAAATTCCCACTGTAATGCCCCATACTTGCTTATTCTTCCACCCCAGGTTCTTTGACCCCAGATTATATCTTCCTTTTCTGCCCTTTCTTGGTACTTCTGGTCTTACCTATTTGCTATAAAAAAAAATGTGAACTAAATAATTCACACAAAATTCGCAGTTACTGATAGAATGAGAACATTCCCAAAGGCATTTCCATTTCTTGAAAAACATTTTATTAATCTAGAATATATTTAATTAATACAATTTCAGATGCTTTGATGATAAGTGAACAAATTCAGAAAATAAGTAAGGAAGATACTGTAAGGGTTGGTAGTCTCTTCACAGGCTAGCAGCTGTTGCCTTTCAGTACATCATCCATGAAGTTCCTAAAATTTTCAGGGTTTTGAAGAGACTTCTATGCTCTTAAATTTTTCTTTTCTTTTTTTCTAATGGATCATTACCATGATTGAAGGCAAGAAAGTCGTCTTTGTATTCTTTCACACTTCCTTCCATCTTGCAGTCTCTACCAGGAATTAAATATTCAATGTTAAGAAATCTTTAAATGAATCACGAATTTTCTCTATTTCCTTCTTATGGGCCAAGGCACCTTAAAATATTTATTATTATTATTATTTTTCAAAGAAAAGACCACAGCTTCTGTTTTCCTCCTTAAAATAGAAAGTCGTGGTATATTGCCCTTTACATATAATTAGAAAAAGAGGAGCTTTCAATGAAAGTTTATAAAAACACAAGGATCTGCTTTCATAACCAGTTTTCCCTGGATGGGGTATTGAGACAACTGGAAATCTGTTCCCCAATTAAAAACAACTTTGTTTCCTCTTCAAAATAAGAGAAATTGGTGAACAAGTCTCTTGAATAATCAAGGATGTGAGATTTCCAGTGAGGTCCCTGTCATTCTTCTGGGCTGGGAAAGGAGATTTCCAGTCATTGAGAAGCTCTATGTCCTGAACTAATCTAGGATTCAGCAAAGAGAGAATTAAGAAGACCACAACTCTGAACCCAGAGGAAATCTTATTATTCAGCATGTGGTCTACTAAGCAACAAATTTAGCAGGAGGAGGATTAACATAATGTAATGACCCCAGAATTAAGGAACCAGGAAACCAAAAAGAAAGGAGTAAAACAATTTGACACTGAGGTAGAGAGATCTTGGTAGAATATGACAGATATTATAGGTAGCAGACACACTAGTACTGGGAACCGGTGGTTAAGGGGATAATTCTATGGATTGGGAGTATAATCCTGACCCCACCCACCCATGCTTTCTTTTAAAAAGCAATTTACCTGAGACCACTTTAGACTTCCCTGGCTTAAATCAGTGGACTGGGCTACATTCTTCAGTAAACAACCTGTTATCTACAGGAGAAATGCAGGCCAAAAAGCACCTCCCTGCAGGTTAGATAAGAACACTAGTAACCCACACAGGTCAGATTCCAGGACTTAGGGATTCAGAATAATTAGAAGAAAATTCCCTAATCATAAAATCTGGAAGAATATGTTCCAACTACAACAGGTCAACATGGGCCAAGGTGACTAAAGTTGCCTTTAATCCTTAGCTTATTATAATAGTAGAATCTTCACTTCATGGTGTAAGACCATGAGCAATGGGGACTTGAATGTTTGATGCACTTCTGCTATCAATCAAAAGCCAAGAGGCAGATCTGAGCAGGACTCTCTGGAAACTTTCCTCTCCATAAAATAGGAGGGCAGATGGGGTATGTGATCCTTCTCCTCACTGAGAGGACCCACTCGCTCCTTTCCTTCCTTGAGAGTGTTCCCATTTTCCTTTTCGCATCCCATCTAATAAACTCATGACTGCTACTATATGTGACTTGCTTGAAATTCTCCGTGCAAGTTTGCAAGGACCTTTGATCACAGACCCCACAGTTGCTTTGGCTCCATGGGTGGATCCCACTCTGTAACAAACCAGACACCATATTCTCTTGGAATAAGCCCCATCCTTTATAGATGTGAGGAGCCTCACAAATGCTTGGCTATTTCACAGATACATCTCTGAGTGGCAGGATATCTTCTTTTCTTGTAAAACTCAGACATCTTAGAGAAAATAGGACTTTTTAAAAAGACAGATTCAATTCCATTGCAAATGAATCCATAACAAAGCCAACTTGTCAGAATTTTAAAACCTATGGGGGAAGATGGAAGACATTTGCTTCACAATTACAGGAATTTGGGTGACATCACTGGGTGCTAATTACCTCTTCACAATTGAAGAGGGGCTTGTTAAGATTGATTTAGCTGGATTTAACACAGTCCAAGAGCAGGTAAATGAGAATGATGTGCTCTATAAAGGAGGTGCTATTAAAAGAAGAAGATTGCTGTTCATGAAGGGACTCCATAAAATAGACAGAAAGAGGTGATGATCAATTACAATCCTGAAACAATTGAGTCATGTCTTAGGAGACAAAGGGGAATTTTTAATGTGTTTTTGAGTTCTTAATGAGGGATTCATAGGTATTCAAAGAAAATATGATTACTTTTCTTTAGTTTAAAAACGACCGATTTTCTGTTAGTTCTTTGAGTACTCTTACCAAGGTTCCTCTTTACTGATCAATTGCTGTAATAAGGACATCCACATTGTTGGTCCAAGTGCCAAGGTTGAGATTTTCTTTTCAATGAAGATGCTTTACTGTGATGCATTCTGTTTCAAAGTAGGGAATGTGTTTTGAGCTCTTTATTTTGTTCCTAGAGTGAAGTGCATGCATCAGGTGTTCTTTGACGTTCCTTGGCCCTCACTTGTATTTGAAATGATAAGTAAGAAACTTTTAATAATACATGTGCCAGGTTTGGCAGCAGAGACTAGAAAAGGAAGTCAAGAGAATAGCTATTTTTTTTTTTTTTTGTACATGTGTCTCCTACTTCATGTTCTTTCTTTTCTTTGGGTTGAGGATGAGGCATTTGGGGCAATGCATTGTATCCTGAGAATGTATGCCGGTCGCACATAGAATGATTGCCCAGGGCAGACTTCTGGTGGCTTGTGCAGTACAGAGATGGTCAAATATCCCTGCTGGTTCCACAGGCAGAATGAAACACAGACTAGCTATATGAGTCCTTGATTACCTTTGCATGTTTATAGATTATGAGCAGTAGGTTCTTTTCTTACAGGAGCCAAGGTTAGACACGTCATTCTCTCTAGTTTCCAGTAGTAAGTAGGGTTTTTGCAGGTTTCTCTTTCTACTCTTTTTTCTTCTTGTCTTTTACCTTCCCCTTCTTTTTGCATCACTCGTCATGTAACATAAGAATTATGGGCACTTCAGATTGAAACAGCTAGGTATTGAGATAGTACATTATTTTCTATTCTGTTGTTTCGAGAAACAGAAACTTGAGTATAGAACGTTACTGAGGCCATGGGATCATAAAGACTCAGAAGGGGGCTGGGGATGTGGCTCAAGCAGTAGCGCGCTCGCCTGTCATGCGTGCGGCCCGGGTTCGATCCTCAGCACCACATACCAACAAAGATGTTGTGTCTGCCGAGAACTAAAAAAAAATAAATATTAAAAATTCTCTCTCTCTCTCTCTCTCTCTCTCTCTCTCTCTCTCTCTCTCTCCTCTGTCACTCTCTCTTTAAAAAAAAAAAAGACTCAGAAGGTTTTAGGAAATCCTCCACCAAATTTATGTTCCGGGAAACAACTTGCTGCAAAGAACCATCCTTCCCCACATGACTTAAATATGATTCACAAATCTCCCTTCTTTACCCATTACAACACCAGATTAGACCCCAGAAATGTACTCCCCACTTTTTTCCCCCTCATATATGATTGGTCGAACTGCACTGATCAACCTCCACAAAATGCTTGTTAAGCAAACTTTGCTTGAATTTCTATCCTTCCCCCAGGCCCCTGAATTGACCCGTCCTCAGCCTGAGGCAGCCAAAGACTTCTCCTAATAGCCCTTGGTGAATAGGCTGGCCTCAGGGCAAAACATTCTCTGATCTACAATGCATTAAGCAATACTTTCACTGCTTTTTCCCACACCTTGGTCTTTCTAACTTTGTTTTTGACTGAAACAACTCTATTGCCTAACCTTTGAGTATACTTGCAGATTTCATGGTCAGAAGCTGTCTCCTTATTGCAATAGACTCCCCTCTGCTTGCCTTAGCACCTTCCTTCCTTCTTTGCTCATCTTTTTGAATAAAGGTTTTCCTTCGTAAGTCTGGATTTATTTTTTATTTGACACAAACAATGCTGTAGTCAAAAGAAGATATGGAGTAGACAAGGGACATTAGACAGTTAAAAAGCAATTGCTTCTTGAAAGGAGCAAGCCTAGGTAGAGAGAACAAAACATAATGGAAAGTCCATTTAGATCTCCACAGTTGGTACTGATCAGCTGTATACATTTTATGTCACTATATTTGTTCAAGAAATTACACCACACCATATACAATAGGGAAGGGACAATTCCTCAAATGAAAGGTGAGATCCTGTTGTACAAAGGATAGGAAAGATTTGGGGCACATAAATTTACAACAAGCATGATACTTACCTAGAAATTTTGACACATGTCAATTTTCTACAAAGACTGAAAATCTATGAAAGAATTGCATATTTGAGTATTCATACAAGTGTGGCTGTATGCTCAGGATTCTCATAGATAATCTGAAAAGCAGCCAGTTGGTGTCACTTTGATATATGCATTTTCTTTTTTTGTCAAACAGAAATAACACATTAGCAATCATGTTTATATAATTTTCCTTATATAGTTATATAACATGTATCTGAGGAGAATGGCCTGTGATTCAGTAGCAGGAGCAGTAATTACCATGCAGGTGACTCTATAATGTGTTTGCATTTGCATAAGACAGATAATAAATCCTGCAATGATTCCCTGACATTTTTTAATATTGTAAGCAACTGTGCAGAATTATTTTTTTTTTGAAATGTACTGTCATTTTTTTAAATAACTATATTACTCAGTAAATATTTTATTTGTTTTTTGTTTTGATACTAGGGATTGAAGACAAGGGTGCTTTACCACTGAGCTACATGCCAAGCATTCTCAGCCCTTTTTATTTTTATTTTGTGATAGGATCTCACTAAGTTGTTGAGGGTCTCATGAAGTTGCAGAGGCTGGCCCTGAATTTGGAACTCTCCCATCTTAGTCTTCTGAGTCTCTGGGATTATAGTCATGCACCACCATACCTGGCTTTAGGGTTTCCTTTCAACAAGAAGCATGGTATACTTCTCATTTTAATAGCTAGACTTTGGATGGTAGGACTAAACCCAATTCTTTCAGTAAAATACCAAGACTATTAGAAAATTACTCTGTGTGATTATATGTTATGCATGAGAAAGAGTAAACTGGTGAATGGAGCCAGTTTAGATAAAATAGAACAAAACAAAATAACAAAACAAAACAAAATAACAAAACAGAACAAAGCAAACCACCATCAATAAATTTCAATGCAAAGACCTACTGTACTAGGAAGAACTAGTCTGGGGTCAGAAACTGGTCACTTTACTTATGGGGCTTCTAGAAAGTGGAAGATATTGCCTTAACATTCATAATGAAGATTCAACACACTTTTGCAAATTGGTTGAGAGCAGATCCTGCATACCTGCAAAAAACACTCTCACCATAATTTGTTCTGCAGTGTAGACCCAGAATCTTAACTTCCTGGTTTAAATATTGGATTCACCATTTGCTAATTTTGTAACATCAGGCATGTGGCCTAAAATCTTTGAGATTATTAATCTGTAAAATGTGTATAAGAGTAGCTACTTCATGTTTTTTTTTTTTTTTCTGAAGGGATTACACATAATGACATGGAATACTTGGAAGAGGTCACTTAGTAAATTCTCACTAAGGGCTAGTTATTTTAATGGCCTTCATTAAATACCATTATCCTATAGGTACTCACACATAACAATAATTAATTATTTGATTTGGGAATGTCAGGTAGGTTCTCTAAACCCTTGTTGCCTGTCTTATAAAAATAGTATCCATCAATCTCTGTATATTTATTTATAATTTATAGAACTTTTTCAAAAGGTGGTGCTATGCAACCCACCACAACAACCTGAGAAGGCAGAGAAACCAGGTAAAATTATCTTACATTTTCTGGGAAATATCAGAGGTCAGAGAGATTAACTGACTTGCCTAAATCACTGTATCTCCGTTACTTAAATGCAATGTTTGTGGTATAAAGTCCTGCACACTTTCTACCATGATTTCTAGAATCTCTCTAAACAAAAGATGCTTACAGAGTTTCAGTCTTGTTGAAGCCACGAAGTTGACAGGCAGGCAGGCAGGCAGGCAGGCATTCATTAAAGGTCTCTCTTTGTGTGTTTCCATAGTAGGTACAGGACTATATCATAATGTTATTGTGTTTGAATCTACTTAAGTCAGTGTGCGCACAAGACCTTGATGCACTGTGGAGAGCATTGGACCCATGTGAGTCTGCTACTCTGGTTTATGGAGAGCCACTTGTTTTTGTGTATATGCCAAGGTGATTATTTTGCCAATGCTTCTGGTCTCAGCTGATCTTGGATGAAGCCAGAGCATGCCTCAGTCACTTTTAACAGCTGTGGGATACAGCCAGCAGGAGATACTTAAGAAACCTGTTCAACCTAATTTTTAATGTCATGGCTCTTCTTTAATAACATGAAGTACAATGCCAAAGCCTTTTGCAATGGTTTATTAACCTGTCAGAGGCCTATCTATGAATAATAATGAAGTCAAAGAGACAATATTTCCTTGCTGCCAAAACAGTGTATTGGAGAGCTTTCCTTGCCCTCAGTTTTATCTTATAGAATGTAATCAAACGCAGCCACAGCACCCCTCTAACCCCAAGTCTTCTTGCCTGGTATTCCCTTAACAACTTGGTATCAATGTCCCATAACCAAAGCAATAGCAGCATTAGATTAGTTTGAATAACTCAGTGCAAGTGTGGAAGGATTCCTTTAATTCTCTCAATGGCACAGGTGTGCACTGTACCAGTAGGAATTTCAAGAACCTTGTCAGTTACCCTGACAGAAATGTCACATATCAACTTCTCAAGACTCTATGAGAGCTTTTATGCATAATTATTCACCTTTAGATAATATATAGCTAATGCTGGCTCTCAGGATTGTAATGAGATGAGCACCATTGATATTTTCTGTATGGTGAGACAGGTAACATTTTCTGAAAATTTCAAGAGAAAACTCATCATTTTTTAAATGGAAAATCACAGTCACATTCAGAATCTATTGAGAATTTCCTTTTCAGCCCTCAGCTCGATACCCCGAGGAGCCCTAGAAAAAGTAAATTAAGAAGAATGTCCTCATGACTTCTCCAGGGAGGTAAAGCATATGTGATAGAAATAATTTTTTAAAACCATAAATAAATAAAGGGCTGTATGTGAGTGATAAAGGAAATGAGTGTTCAAAATTATAAGAAAATGATTAGCTGATCTGGAGCAACCAAGTGTGGCCAAGGGGAGAGAGCAAGTCAGCTCCATCCTTACCACCCAACATAGTGAAGGAAATGTGCTAAACTGTTGTTTACATTGGAAAGCAGGAGGATAAGTGAATTGTTGCAAGGGGCACCAAGGTAAAACAAATTAAGACTTCAAATTTTTTGCTTTCTTGTACAAGAATTACACATCTACACTTTTGCTATGGTCTTCAGTGGGTGGTTACATTCTCTTTTCACTTTGGTCTTGACCATGTGACTTTCTTTGGAAAATTACTTACTAATGGCTAAGATAGGAGCAGAAGCTTATAATATGCTTTTGTGGTTTCACTCGGTCTCTTGTACCTTCTGATCTGCACTGTAAAGCAGGTTGCATCCATACTTCCCTTTCTGCCCAGACCCAAGGAGGAACATTCATGAAGCATTCCTGAGCCCAACCCTACATCCAAGAACACTTGAATTCACAGCCTAGGGCAACCTGTTCAGCACCATTCCAACTAGATAAGCTACTTTGTGCTTAACCTACAGATCAGAAATGGGAGAACAAATGATTATTGTTATAAGCTACTAACATATGGGAGTTTCAGGCTTTACAGCAAATGCTTCCTGATATAGAAAGTTAGGGTGCTTTCTATACATTTTAATCTAGAGGAGAGACAATAGTTTATGCTTGAATAACTATACTACTCAGCAAATAGGATAAAAAATTTAAAAGAAGTATCAAGTATTCTGGAGGGCAAGGGACACTGGAGATGAGTAGAATGAGTTTTATAAAGATGTTATGAACCAAGTAGTGATGGTAGTGCCTTGAAGGAAAGGTAGGATTTAATTAGATTATGGAGAAACAAAGGGAATATGGAGAGGTATCCCAATTTTAGAAAGTGGAACACACTGAAAACATAAATAAGAACATATTATAGAAAGTTTTTATTTCATCACCAAATCTGAAGCTTAATTTGTTCACAATAACCAAATTGTGGAACCAACTTAGATATCCTTCAATAGATGAATGGATAAAGAAATTGTGGTATATATACACAATGGGATATTACTCAGCAATAAAAAAGAATAAAATAATGGCATTTGCAGGTAAATGGATGGAGTTAGAGAATATCATGCTAAGTGAATTAAGCTAATCCCAAAAAAACAAAGGCCTAATGTTTTCTCTGACAAGTGGATGCTAATCCATAATGGTGGTAGGACATGGGATAAGTGGAAGATCATTGGATGGGGCAAAGGGGAGTGGGGAAGAAGGCATGGGGATAGGAAAGATGGTGGAATGAGATGAACATTATTACCCAATTATTACCCTAGTGTATGTATGATTGCATGAATGGTGTGACCCTACTTTGGGTACAACCATAGTAAGTAAAAAATTGTGCTTCATTTGTGTACATGAGTCAAAGAGCTTTCTGCTGTCATGTGTAACTGATTAGAACAAATAAATACATTTAAAAAATACAAGTCAAGAAAACAAAAAAGCATAAACGGTACCAACTTTTATTGGTGCCATAATGAATTTCCACAAATTTTGTGATTTAAATAGTACTCATTTATCATTTCACAGTTGTGTATGTCAGAAGTCCATGTACAATATACATGATATGAGGAGTCCTAGAAAAAGTAAATTAAGAAGAATGTCCTCATGACTTCTCCAGGGAGGTAAAGCATATGTGATAAAGCATATCCTCAACTGAGATAAAGCATATCCTCACCCGAGATACCCCGGTTAGAGTAGTAAAAGGCACATAGGAAGGAGTTGGCAAAGCTGTGCTCTTCTGGAGGGGCTGGGCATGTGTGTGTCTCCAGGCTCTCTCCAGCTGTTGGTCAGATTAAGTTCCTTGCAGACATATGATGGATTCCCACTTTCCTTGCTGGCTGTCAGCTGAAGCTGATCTTTGCTCCTAGTGGCAGCTTGCATACTTCTAAGGCCTTCCATGTGGCCTTCCTCCAGCAAAGAAGAGTTGGTGCATTTTGAATCTGTTTTATGCTTTGAAATTTTTCTTCCTTTTCCACCATCTTTCTTTCATGGCCTCTTTTGCCCTCACTTTCTCCTTTTAACAATTCATTTGATTACACTGTGCCCAATGGATAATGCAAGATAATCTTCCTATTTTAAAGCCATCTGATTAGTAATTTTAATGCCATCTTCAAAGTCTTTCTCAGCATTACCTAGATTAGTGCTTGATTGAATAATAAGGGGGAAAGAATCTCTGGAATGGAGGGAGGATTTCTTTATCATTTTGCCAACCATAGGTGGTACATAAGGAAATTAGTCCTATTCAAATAAAATAAGCCTGGACACAGAAATTGGAGTTTGAAACCGCAAAGCATTATATGCCAGGATAAAGGTGACAGGACACTACCTTTTGCAGAGAGTAGTCATGATGTTAGAATTACATATTAGGATAAGTGATTGCAGAATATCAACTGCCCATGATTTTTGGGAGAAGTTTCAGGAAATACAAATTTGTCCCCACGTTATGGCAATAGTCTGCAATCATTTCAATATTATTTAAACTTTCTTTTTCAAAGTAAATACAGTTAAAAGTTGACAGAAATGAAAGCCCATGCAGTTCAAATTCAAAAGACTTTGGCCCTGAGTAATTAGAATGGAAATTAAGGGAGGAGAGAGGGGTCAGGGATGGCTGTGATTTCAAGCATCAGTGATTATAAGAAGGTAGTGCTATTAACTGAAATAGAAAATAAAATGCATGAGTATAAGGTCAAAGATCATCTGGAAGGTTTCTCAGAGGAGTTGTCCGTCAGGCAGTTGGAAATAAGATGATTTGTGCTGGTCATACAGATTTGGCAGCTATCTGAAAAGAAATAAAAAACAAAGTTTGGGGGCAAGACCAATAAGGGAGATTTGGATGGATGTATGAAGAGGGAAAAAGAGGTTGAGAAAAACTTTGAAGAATATCTGTATCTTGCAAATAAAAACAAGAATTTTGCCTACTGAAGGGATGAAGAAAGAGTAACAAATGTCATAGAAAAGATGTAGGGAAATTTCATGCCACCAAAATGAAGAGGAATTTCTAGACTGAAGTGATCAACAATGATTTATGCTGCCACAAGATTAATTTATTCATGTCTTCAACAGGATTAGAAGGTGACCAAAAACCAATTGCCTTGAATAGATGGGGAAAAAATACTACAAGTGCATTATGATCTGCATGTTGTAGAAAACCTAAGATCCTATATTTTTCACTATGTTCTTTACTTGTTAAAACAACAACAAAAAAAGCCTAAATATTTCCTACTAACAAGAGGTTCTGATGCACAAATATCTCTTGGCTTCAAAAATAACTAGATTATCCAGGAAATTCTGTGGAGGCAGAAATTAGTTTCTTTTCCTTGGATTTTTAGGAGCCCTCCCATCCCCAGAGAGGTTCCCAGAAAAGCATTTTTCAGCCGCCAGAGAGAGACAGTGATCCTTTCCCTGGAAGGAACACTTTGAAATGCATCAGTGTGTGCACAAGGTGCCACAGGTTCATGTTTGTCAAACATTCCTGATGTATAAAAATGTTGATTATTAATTTGCTTACTCCTGACTACGGAGAAAGCACACAACTCCCTCCTAAGTTGTATAAAGTTGTATAAAGCTCCAAAGAACCACATACTCTCCCCTGAACCAAACATGCATTTTGATTTATTGGCTCCAGAACAAAAATTAAAATTAGGGAACTGTGGCTACTGAACACTAAGGAGACACTTATCCAGATCTTATTTTATTTGTGCCTAATTTTAATGTCTATCATGTGCATGTGTATATGTGTATGTTTATATATATATATATGTATATATGGAGGTATATATATGTTATATAATACATATTATAATAATATTAACCATATATTTGTAATTGTTTTGATAAAAATATATAGCATTGTCTGTTTTCATATCCCAAAAGATTCTGGAAGTTGGAATAACACTGATTTATATGTATAAATTTTTGTGTCAGAATCTTAATTTCCTACATTTGGATATTTC
Organism: Spermophilus citellus; assembly: GCF_964194105.1. Taxonomy (NCBI): domain Eukaryota; kingdom Metazoa; phylum Chordata; class Mammalia; order Rodentia; family Sciuridae; genus Spermophilus; species Spermophilus citellus. The sequence continues at coordinate 65,009 of NW_027672988.1, forward strand.
ATGTTCCTTATTAAAAATACTTTGATCAGAAGAGTTGGAGAACTTAACAGTTTAATAAATAAATGATTCTTCTGTCAGCACTGAAGAGCATCAGCCAATAGAGAAGGATTTCTTCCTCTTCTCAAATGGGTAGGATTCAAAAGGACATATCATATAGCAGTGATAAGCTGAGTCTTCCTAGAGCTCACCAATCCATCACTTCAGATGGGAATATGTTTATTTAAACTTTGGAGGCTCTTGTCCCACCCTGTCCCCATAAGAGCTATATAGCTCCTGTTGTAGTTTGGATGTGAGGTGTCCCCTAAAATCTCAGGTGTAAGACAATGCAAGAACATTTAGAGGAGAAACGAATGGACTCTGAGAGCCTTAATCCAATCAGTGGATCGATCCCATGATGGAATTAACTGGGAGAAAACTGAAGGTGGATAGGGTGTGGCTGGAGGAAGTGGATCATTGGGGGTGGGGCTTTGAAGTAGATATTTTGTATCTGGAGAATGGAATCTCTCTGTCTGCCTTCTGATCATCATGTAAGCTGCTTCCATCTGCCACTTTCTTCTGCCATGATGTTCAGCCTCACATCAAGCTCTGAGGAATGGACCCTGCTCTCTATGGACTGAGACCTCTGAAACCATAAGTCCCCCAAATAAACTTTTCCTACTCTATATCTATTCTGGTCAGATCTTTTAGTCAAAGCAGTGAAAACTCTGACTAAAACAGCTCCTATAAACCCTGTCCTTCTTTGAGAATCACCAGCCTGGGTATATGCAAGCCCATTGTTCAGCTGCAGACCCCATGGAGTATCCCCTGATCTTCCTCCCTCATGTCCTCACAAATAATGGCTGTTCACTCCAAGAACTCGCTGGAATGTGACAGCAGTACCACTCTTTCCAGTCTGCTAAGAATGCCAGCATACTTGTCTAGAGAACTGTCTCCTTGTGGTCCAGAGACACTGGCTCTTCAGGAGCCAGAGGCTGCAAGAAGGCATGCAGCAAGGAAAGAAGGGTTCTGTTCTCTATGGGCAATTTCCCCTGTGTTCCTACATCTCATGGCAAGATCTGCTTGTAAATGAAGCTTTCAACTGTCACTTGCAATGCTTCACAGGGCTCAGAGACTCTGGTGTCTGTCTAAATACAGCACACTATCCATTGTTTTACCACACCTCTCCCAAGTACTTGTAAATTCCTCCCCCTTTTTATTTCAGCCCAATCAAAGTTTCCTATGCAAATGGATAATTTTCAACCCGTTAACCTATTTTTCTATGGTTTAATCTCTTTTTGATAATAAGATGCAATGATAGCAAGATGCAATTATAAAACAAGTACTAAATATCTATATTTATATAAAATGGGAGATATTATTTGATAACATTAGAAAATAAACCTTTGCATTACAAAATATGATAAAATGAAATGCAGAGGAAATATTAGCAAAATAAAACTTGCAAATATTTTAAGGGCCCATATACATTAACACATTAATATAGAGCTCTTGCATAAACAACCCAGATAAAAAATGGTAAATTTAAATATGATTTCAAAGGACAAATTATTTGATAAACTTATAAAAATATATCCAAACATGCCACTAACTCAAATAATCAAAATTCAAATGTTGTAGTGTTTGTTTCCTATTAATTATGTAAAATTATTAAGCCATATATATTGTAAGCAAGGCTACAGAGAAAGGGCACTGTATAAGAAAGGGCGCTCACTGTATATGGCTATTGTATAAGTTTCCTAGGGCTGCTGTAACAAATTGCCACTAATTTTGTGGATTGAAACAAGAGATATTTATTCTCTCATACTTGGAGGACAGAAATCTTATATCAGTGTTGACAGCTCCCCCGCCCCTCTAGCAACTCTGGGGAGACTCTGCTCTTTGCCTTTCCCAGCTTCTAGTAGCTTTCAGCATTCTGTGACCTGTGATTGCATTATTCCAATTTCTGTCTCTCTGATCTTATTGCCTGGTCCCCTGCTGGGCTGTCTCTTCTTTGTGCTTCTTAAAAGACACTTATTGTTGTTGGATTAGGGCCCAGGATGATCTTGTTTTCTCAAAATCTTTAACTTAATTTCATATTTAAAGGCGCCCTTTTCATAAAACAGCATTCATAGGTTTTAGATATTCAGATATGGACTTAAAATTTTGAGGGCCACCATAATAGGTTATTATAGATGGTTCCTTACATGATAGTTAGACTTCAAACTTTTTCAAATTTATGATGGTAGTAAAACAATATGCCTTCAATAGAAACTGGATTTTGAATTTCAAATTTTAATCTTTTCTTTGAGTTAGTGATATATGATATGACAGTGGTCCCAATCAACTGACACTCTGTGGTATACTGTATTGCTAAGCTTTTATATTTTGTAGTCTAGCTAAACTAAATGCATTTGCAACTTACATTAGTTATGATGTAACTCTTGTATACTGGGGAATGTCTGCATGCATATTATGTTTTGACATATCCATATATTGTAATATGCAGTCAGTAAAATCACATGTAAGTGGCATGAGAAAAGGACCCCCTAAGATATTCAATAACAATAGTTATACAAGTCCAATTTTGCATAAAGAGATAAAGAAAAAAGAATGAAAATTAACATCTAATACACAACCCATTTTAAAAAGTAGATGAATTTATTTCATAACATACTACAATAGCTTAGAAATTACAATCTTTATGGATGGTGGGATTTAAATTTGCTTTTATTTTATCTGATTTTAGCATATTTCTCTTAAAACAATAGCATATATTTATTTTATATCATGGAATTTGTTTTATTACATTTTCTGCTAAAAAAACAAAGCCAATTTATGTTTTAACAACAATGAGATAAATTGAATAAAATAGATAAGAACAAAAGATATTTCACTAAAATTGTCAACTAAAAATGAATAAGCAAAAATACACGAGTTTTCCACATATGTGTACTATTAGAAAATATAGTGGGGAGACCTGTAATACTTTTAAAATGTTAATAATCAACTTATATGTTTTATCTACACAGAGAAAAATAAAAAAAACTGCTGAGGGACAAGAAAATAATGAAAAATGGAAATATTTGATGGGGAGATGCCAGAATGTTAGATGTCAAATCCCTCAAATTGTATGATGACAAACAGCAGGGCTCACAGAAACGTCTAACCTCCTCCAGGGAGGCTGGTGCTTCGGTATGTCCTATGATCCCAGCAACTCAGTAGGCTGAGGTAGGAAGATCCCAAGTTCGAGGCCAGCCTCAGCTACTTAGTGAGACCCTGTTTCAAAATAAAAAACAAAAAAAAGAGAAGGAAATGTGGCCAGTGATTAAGTGCCCCTGGGTTCAAATCCCTCTACCAACTAACCAACAAGCAAATACCTCCAGGGAAGGAGCTTTGAAGACTCCACCATCTTAAGGAGGTTAAGGGAAAACCTGATCTGAGGAATGTGCTAGAATGGCAAAATCCTAAGTCCTGGTTTCATGGTACCAGCTTCACCCTTTGAGTCAATTATTTATTTTTAGCCCAGTTTACTCATCTATCAAGTGGGAGTAACAATCATCTGCCTCCTGGCTGACTGAAATTACATCAGTGTAAGACAACAAAGTACTTGTTAAATTTTTTTTTTTGTAAAAATGAAAGTCTAGGAATTATTGCTCCTTGCATGTGTATAAATGCTGATATTCTCTAGAGGCTAAGGGGAAGTCAACTACAGAGACTTTCCTGAGGATATATTCTATTATTTCCTATACCCTCACTATTCTAAGTCATTTCTGCCATCATTTGTAAAACCATGTTTTGAGTCATTTGTGTAGTAGGTAAAAATATCATTGGTCATTTATTTAAAAGGTAATAACAATTTAGAGGCAAAGGAGACCTGCAAGGTTACTTAGTATAGCTTTCCTCTTGCAGAGATGAAAAAATCATCTTGTAAGTTTTAAGGAATTTCCCCCAAGTTCCCCCAATTGACGCTACTAAGGATGGAAATAATGAATAAACAGTAGTGTGTAAGTAAAGGGTTGCATCATGACTCAGACCTTTTATCTGAACAACAACTACTTAACAATGTATATCCACAGCATTAAGTAATATATCATGGGGTAAACGTTGGTGTTCTGTTGAGAGTCACAGCCAAGGGGCCCCAGCAAACTTCCAGCTGATTGGCTCACTGTGGCCCCAGCAAACTTCCAGCTGATTGGCTCACTGTGGCCCCAGCAAACTTCCAGCTGCCAGCTGATTGGCTCCTCTGCGGTGATGCTCATTGGGCTGTTTCCCGGCCCTTTCAGACCACGGAGCTGCTCATTGGGGGACTCTTTTGGTTCTGCCCACATGACCCAGCCAATCAGCCTCAAGAGCAGGAGGAGTGGGGGGGTTGAGAGGCTTGTGGGAAGCCGGTGGTGGCAGTTGGGCTCTGAGGGAATTCCTGAAGAGCTTGTGTGGTGCAGCGTGTGTTCTAAAAATAATGTTTGTTTCTGCTTGACAAGTGGCTCACAAATTGTGCCCAGCCAGACTGTAGCAGTGTTCAAATAAAAGTGACTCCTATAGTATGTAAATAATACAATTATAACAGTTATGAGACCCAATGCTATAGAAGTTTAGTTGAAAATTTCAATTTTAGGGAGATTTAGGAACAGTTTTTTCAATTTAGGAACTGAACCCAGCACCCTAGAATTTACCCTGCCCTTAAAGTCAATTAGGAAAATATGAAAGTTCTGGTTTAGAAAATAGGAGGAAAATCAATACCACTAAGGATATTAACGAAATTTGAAACTTAAAAAAAAATAAGCTGTGATGAGCTAGTTTGATGTTTGCTTTGAGAATGATAAATAGCAGAAATTGAGGATTGTTTTTGTCCAGGTCACACTATGCCCCTGAGCAAATATGTTAGGTCCATTTGAGTAAATTAATTAAGCATGAATTCCAAAGGGTTTGTCACCTTTGATCAGTTCTTGCTTATGGTCCACTAAGATTGCTTAGATTATAAAGAAAAATTATAATTCTCACACTCCAACTGCAGAAAGATTCGGACTTCTCACAATTGCTCAGTTAACTCACACAACCTTTTAAGACACTCTATTTCTGATAAGTCACGAGATAAATTGAAAGGCGCTGAAGGCTGTTAAGTGCTTCTTTATGTCACAGATTATTAAGTTATTGCTCATCCCTCTCTTCTACAGAAGGAGAATTACAGTAGAGATGTATTTTTGCACTGCTTTATTTTTTCAGGATCCCTTGGCTGATGGCAGATTCTGAAAAGCTAGAATATGAACTATCTTTGCAACAGGTAGGCATTGAGTTGGTAGATATCTCCACAAGATGGTGGTAGGATTTGTGCTTTATTTTAATTTTCCATCTTCCTAAAAAATATTGCACTGTCAAAGAACTAATAAACCTAATACTGCAGAGGCACTTTAGATGGTTCAATAACATTTGTAAAAAACATATTTTACCCTTGTCCTTTAGTATTGTATTAAAAGCTGTGTTGAAAATTTATTAAAAATTTAGGAGCAGAGGACATTAAAATATTAAGCAAACACAAAATAGAGTGAGGCTCTTTTCTCAATCTGATGCTCCTTGAATTTGCAAATATCATACTTTCATTTTATTAGAACTCTTGGTGCCTGGTGGTCAATAATTTAGGAACTGTGCTTGCTCTGAGGGAGAAGTGCCCTATCCCTTGGACCATGAGAAAAACTACTCCCTGTTGCCTCTTCTTCAGACCAATTCTGGGCACGTGGCCACTTGGTTATCCAGATTTCATTCATCGTAGCATCTAGAGAATATTGACTATAATCCTGCCAGGTCTATAATTAATACTTTCTCTAACCCTTCAAAGCCTGCCTTGATCTTCTGCTAATTAAAACAGAAGCATTTATTTTGTGAGATTTAAAATATTGCTAACTTTATTTGTTGCTACTGGAGTTTTGTTGTTTGTTTGTTCAGTTTTTTTGTTTGTTTTGCAGGGGTTTGCAATAAAACCTGAATTTTACACTTTTCAGTGAAAGCACAATGCACAACTCCACTTCCCCTAATGCAATAGGCATGCAGACATGGCTGACTAAATCCCTAGTAGATCCTAACAGCATGATATTCATGTTTGGGTGATCCACTCTTCTAAGCATGGCCATATGTCTTATTAACACAGGCCCAGAATCTTGGTCCCTTCTCCCTGTGACTGATTTGGGAACAGAAGTAGGATACAATTCTGGCTAAAGGCAGGCACAAGAAAATATCCTGGGGAGACTTCCAGGAAAGTATACTCTTGTCACAATAAGGGACTAAAGAAAGAAGTTGACCACCTTTTTCTATTGAAAATTTTTACCTCTGGAGGTTCTATCTAAAAGAGCGGAAACCATTCTGTAACCACAAGGACAGAATCAGCAATCTGAAAAAGGTTAAAAATGAAAGATGTTACCTGCATACAATGATTGCTTTTGTATGTCAGTTTGACAGGCCTAACACGTGTCTAGATGATAGCTGGTAAAATACTATTTCAAAGTGTGTCTGAAAGGGCATTTCTTCTAAGGGATTCTAAGCACTTGAAATGTGTATACTAGTAGAGAAGACCACCCAATGTAGTCAGTCTCATCCATCTCGTTGAGGGGCTGAATGAGAGAAAAAGGCAGAGGATGGGTAAATTTGCTGTCTCTTGGCCTGAGCTGCAACCTCCAGCTTCTCCTGGCTTTGGACATTGGAGCTCCTGGTTCTCCTTCCTGTGGGCTTGACTGGGACTCATGCCACTCAGGGGGCTTTCCTGGCTTTGGACATTGGAGCTCCTGGTTCTCCTTCCTGTGGGCTTGACTGGGACTCATGCCACTCAGGGGGCTTTCCTGGTCCTCCGACTTGCAGAAGGCAGATCATAGGATTTCTCACTCTCCACAGTCACATGGGCCATGCTCTCATAATATTTTTTTTTCTGTGCATCTATATACCTTTCTTATTGGTTCTGTTTCTCTGGGCTACCTTTACTAATTCCCTGTGACCTTGATGTTTTTGAGATGATGAATATATCTCTTTATAAATGACTTACTTTGGGAGTTATTTTTCTTAGTATTAAAGACAGTATGAGCTGGATTTTTTGTTACTCAGTCAAAATGTATCAACTGATCATCTACTGTCACAGTCTCTTAAAAACCACAGTAAGGTATGCTGAAGGAGTTGCCAAGATAAAAAAGTAAATATGAACATGTAAGTCATGGGGATCATTTCAGCAGTGGTCCAGAGAATATTTTGCATTTCCAGAGAACTAAAAACAAAGAAAAATAGTTCTGTCCCTTCTCGGTGACATACTTAGCTTCTCAGGCACAATGTGTAAGTGAAGAAGTGAACAAAAAATTCTCTGAAGAGTAAAGTATGATAGGACCACTAAATGGCATTATTTCAGCCATATATCAGGAATGGAATTAAACAATGAATGTGACCACTGCTTCAAATTTGATATCTACAAAGAGATATCAGCAAAGGGGTCAAAGTTGAATGAGTATGCAAAACTAAAAACAGTAAATAATAAACTTTCTAAACATCATGCTTTCAACCAGTTATTTGAACTAGTTATTTTTATTTTTATTTTTTATTCTGGTGATTGAACCCAGGGCATGTTAGGCAAACACTGTACCATGGAGCTACAACCCCAGCACATTTTATTTTGTTTTGAGACAGAGTCTATTCTAGTTGCCCACACTGGTCTCCAAAGTGTCGTCCTCCTATTTCAGCCTGTCAAGTAGCTAGAGTTACAGGTATGTGCAACCATTCCTGGCTCACGGAACTGTTTTCAGTCTCAGATATCAAGGATCTTAACGTGGGTTTCCCATGTGCTTAATTTTAATAAGATAATAGTGTAGTTTGGCACATACATTCACCTATTATCAATCCTTCTGAGATTGCTTTCACCTGACCAAGTAGTGCAAATTAAAAATGGACACAAAATTATACACCATTCTGATGCTAGTTGAATAAGATGCTTTGAGATGATTACTGGTTAAATTTAATTACAAAAGAACTAGACACTTTATAAACTTCTAAGGCAATGCTGAGGAGTCAATGAGTATCCTTAGACATACATTAATAGAGAATGTATATGAAAAGCACCAGATTCCACCAGATTTGTGTTAGAAACTCCAGAGAAGCAACCACACATTACCCATCTAGGGTAAAGAGGGGAAAACCAAAATATATTATGGGCTTGACATCAGGATGCAAGTCATGAGCACTGAGAGACAGCCCTTGTACCAGGCATGATACATTCCTTTAATTTTATTTTTAAAGTTGATGAGCTTTTTATTGAGGTATTCCTTTTAAAGCTTTAGTTGATTCCTTGTTGAAGGAGGGGAATAAAGACGTTGAACTTGTCTCCTGTGTGTTCAAATGTGTGCGATAAGCTGCTGCGCTTCAGGAGGAAGTGGAGCTCTCTTTACCTGGGTAAATTTAGCTCTTTGGCTTTGCTTTGCTCTTATCCAGGGAATGTGGCTACTCCATTGGACAATGTAGGTTTAGTGGGCATATCAATTAAGATGCTTTTGATCCAGTCTCAGAAGAAGCAATTCAGAGATTTTAGAAGGTGAAATTCAGAGATGGGGCCATTGAATAGGCCCCATGACATCATGAATGACTCGGGTTCTCTCTGTCCTTTGGTTCTGCATTCCTTAGAAAGTCAGTTTGTACTTGAGGCTACTCCCAAAACAACCAGATTTCCAATGGAACAGGACTTAATGACTTTTGAACAAGTTGTACTTTTATGTTTCTTTAAGTTTTAAAATTCTAATCTACTCCACCAAAATACATGGTAGAAAGCAAGCCCTACGTTTTTCAGCTAAAATCTCCCCCAAATGTCTTTTGAAACAAATTGTGGTGCTGCAGCTTTTAATTCTAAAATAAAGAAAAATACAGTTCATGGAAATGGGAGGCTAAACATGAATTTAATAGAGCCTTAATGAGCACAGAATTCACAAAGACTATAATGGTAAGTAAATTAAATTCATTTAAATAATGATGAAATAAAATAAATATTAAAGATGAACCTAAGATATCTGCTGCTAAGATTGTAATTTGAAAAACTGATCTATATCAGCAAGCTTTTGAATTACATTTACCCACTAGCACAGTGGCCACACACACACACACACACACACAAAAAAAAAACACAAAGAAACAAAAACAGCAAGTTTCAATTCCATGTTATAGTCCCTATATCAGATCTTCAAAAGAAATGGTATAATTTAATGAACACATTACTCATTAAAGGTCTGAAATATACAGGTTTTTAGCTCTCTTTGGATCACAGAGTGATGATAATAAATACTCATTTTTTTGTATTGTATTTTAGAATTCACTAGATGCTATTAGCATTTGGTAGAAGCTCTAGTGAATTTTAATTCAAGGACACAGACTTCTAGAGCCTAGAAATAAAGCATTCACGTGTTAACACTGGGGAATTTTTAAACAACAGTTCCATTTTCAGTGTTTATGAATAGGAACAGGTTACATTCAGTGCCTCACAGTTCCAGTCAGTCTAGAAATGCCTTCAGAACAGCTGCTCCAACAGGATTTTGGCTCATAGAGCTTCTGTCAAAACTCAGAACTGTAGATACTGCTCTGAAGACGAGAGGCGTGGGGAAACCGCAAGAGTAAAAATGAGTTCAAAGCTCAAAATAGCTCACAGTGACTTCAGAGGAAGACTGCTTCCCTCCCCACCCCACCCCCAATCCCTCAGTAGGGACTATTCCGGATCTTTTGTAAATAGAATGGACACAGTGTGTAAATTATTTCAAAAATGAAATTCATCATTAGCAAACCTGACTGTCCATAATTCTTCCACTTTGAAAGAGGTGGGGAGAGGGAGGCACCCACTGAGGTAGCCAGAGGCAGTGTGTATCTGGTGGTTACCAATTCAGGCTTCAACATCAGACTGGGTTTCACTTCTTCTGGGTGTGTGACACTGGGCAGGATGCTCCATCCTCTGAGCCGGGGAGCAAAAGAAGACTGGTTAAAACCCAATTCCTAGGGTTTCTATCAGGGTTAAGAAAGTTGGTACCAAAGACAGTGCTTGGCATATGATAAATGCTCAGCATCATGAAGTGGCTCTGTCGATTTGGTTTATTGCTGTGAAATCCCTTTGCTACACTCTGCTAACTCACGTTTTTTTTTTTTTTTTTTAATCTCTTTGATTTTCGTTTTTCACAGGTCACATTCTTTAGAACTACTCACATCATCAAGGTGTGAGTCTTAACAATCTTGATGACATTTCAGACTTAAATGGGAAGGAGCCCACAGATGCCCTGCGGAGAGCTCTTGAGCATTCCTTATCAGGACAGAGTAGGCCCCCTTGAGAGGGTGAGAAGAGCAGCTTGCTGCACTGGAGTGTGTCAGAAGTTCCTGAAGCAGCTGTGAAGTCTGGGTATGAAGCCAAATGCGCTCTTTGATAGACCTGAATCTTACATTAGGGTTCTACTCATTCCAGAAGACATTTTCAATTCCTGAAAGATTCCTCATTTTATTTTGGACATACAGCCAGAGGCACACAGCGATAGTTTCTAATTCTCTTAAATTCTCTGGATGTGAAATTTCTCAGGTAATATCCATGACCTGGAGTAAGTACTAGATGATTTATTAACATGATAAAATCAAGCAAACCTCACGAGACAGGGGAGCCCTCCGGGATCTTCATGGCACCTTCACTTCAACGCTGTATCTTTCACCCATGGAATCGATTTGATTATCCTTTAAAGATAGAGTATGTGGACAGCATTTAAGAGATGGAAACAGGGAGTTTGATCAACACAAGGTCGAGTTTCTTTTTTGACATGGTACTGTCTGAATAAATTCTCTTACGCATTCTTTGGTATCTATCGAGGCTGAGAATAGTTTATTCTTTTCTTTAAATTCTTAACTACAATCACCTTCAAGAAAGATGCTTTTGTATAGCTGTTTAGAAATGGCAGGTATAAGCTGGCATTCATTCTGAATTTTCACTCCTGAGTCATGGAGTTGGTGCTGCCTCTGGCTGTCTTTATTTTAGGAAGACTTACCGAAGTGACCTCAGGATGAATTTCTCAGTCACAGCCCCGTGACATGTGATTAAGTAAGGAGACTCAGGTTTTCCAGCAGAGCTTTGTGTTGAATTAGAGGTGGGAGAATGACTTAAGCAAGCTGTAATCAAAGAGAAGTGAAGATGTGTGACAGGAAGACAGCCCCTGTAGGTAGACAGAGTAATGAAGCTGTTCTTTTTTTAAATTATAACATCATGTCTTGAAAAGAAGTGGGAAGAAGAAAACAGCCAGCTGTTTTGTTACTTTGTTATTTTATCTATTCTATTATAAGACCTACAGCAATTATTCTCAGGTTGGAGTGTTCTTCAGAATCATTCTTGATGTCTATTAAAATGGCAGATTTCTTTGTCCACCTAGGCCTACTATATGGGGAATCTAAGTTTTATGCACAGTGAAGTTTGAGATGAGCTGGCATAAAGTATCCCCTATTTAGAAATTAGAAATTGTTACAAAATTACAAAACCCTGTTGTCAGGTTTGCTTATGCTATAACTAAAGTCATCTCCCATTTTGGTGATCAGACTAGTGGTTTTGTTGTTGTTGTTATTGTTGTTTTGTTTGTTTTTATCTCTGATGGTGCCGGTTTGAACCAAAGGCCTCCTGCAAGTTGGGCAGGTCTTCTACCACTGAGGTATACCTCCAGCCTCTTGGAATTCATTCTTGTATCTTCAGAGATGCTGGGGCCAATAGGAAATTAAGTTCAGTCTAGTTTTTAGAGCCCTTATGGAGCCCTGCCTTCCTGCCAGAGACAGAACACCTGGCCCTCAGGTCTACAGGGGGGACCCTTCCCTCAAGTTGCTTGTGATTGAATACTAGTTGCACACAAGTTAGCACACCTGAGACTGGGGCTTAGATCAGGCTCTGGGGAAGGGCACCAGGCCTAGCTTTCATGGTGTGGGAAGGCTCAAGAAGTGCATTCAGGATGCAATAATGTAACAGTGCAGCCCTCTGGAAGTTGCCCTTAGCAGCATTACTTTCACCTTCCCTTCCTAATCCTTTGATAGCCCCTCCCTTTTACCTGGCATCCTAAACTTTAGAGACCTCACTGAAAAATCTAAGTTCTGAGAAGCTGTCCAGGATGGTTTCTGCATGTAATACCAAGGACTCAAGAGCCTGAGGCTGGAAGATCACAAGTTCGAGGCCAGCCTATTGTGACCCTGTCTCAAGAAAAAAGGGCGATGGATATAGCTCAGGGGTAGAGTGTCTCTGGGTTCAATCCTGAGTACTGCAAAATAAATAAATAAATTCTGAGGCAAAACCTAGGCTGAAACACTTCTTCACAAAACTTACATGGCCTTGGGAATATCCTTCCCTAGTAACCAGCAGCAGGAAGTTCTGTCAATTCTGGTAAGCTACAAATCTTCAGTGAGGAAGATCCTGTCCAGCCTCCAGCCTCACTGCCTCCTACTGCCCCATTAAAACCCTTCATGTCCCAAGTCCTAGGAGACAGATCTCTGTCTTCTTCAGGGCTGCCTTGGATAAATCTGGCTTTTTCCTACAAACACTGGTTTTCTGAATACTGGCATTTGAGCCACCAGAAGATTAGACATTTGATTCTGGTAACAGTAACTCCAGAGGTGACTCTGAAATGATGAAGAAGTTTTATGGAGGACATGGGACATTCAAAAAAAGATGAGGAGGTGACATAGGATGGGAAGAGCCATTCCTGGTCATGCCATGTCAAAGGCACCACATGGGGTGTAAGGAGGTTGTGCACATTAGATGGCACTGGAAATGATTCGGCAGAATGAAGCCAGTCTTTGGATCTTGTATTTAGTACCTTGAACCTTGTTCCAGGACCTGGGTTAGAGGATTTTTGTTAGATACACCCATGTTGGAAATGACATAGTGAGGTTGTGGAGCAAAACTAAATGTGGAGCTTCAGTTTGCCTTTGGGGAATCAGGCCTTATTTCTCCTCCCGCTTCATAGGTAAGAGTGAAGCCCCTTCGGCAGTAGTCATGCAAATCTAATTTGTGAAACTGAGCAGAAGAATGGATGGTATTTACCTTTGCTGGAGAGTGATGACCTTGTGGCATGTGCTGGTGATGCTAGAATAGAGACCAGCCACCAGCACAGCCCAAATTGATTTACAGGGAACAATGTTACACAGAGACAATGGATCAAGGGGATTAGATACTCCTGCAGTAGATTCAGATGCTCTGGGTGTAAATCCAAGTCTGGCCATGTGCCATCTCTGTGACCTTTGATGTGCTGCTTTACCTCTCAGATTCAGTAACTAGTCATTTATTTATTTATTTTGAAGTATGGGTGATATACAGCAGTAGTCCTTAACCATAGTAAAAATTATATGAGGTAATTCACTGCTGTGGGTTGAACTGTGTCATTAAAAATTAAGTCCTAATGTGCTTGGAATATGATACTTGAGATGATGGCCTTAATTAGAAATGAGGTCATTACAGAGGTAATCATTTTGAATTGAGTTGATTAGAATGAGCCCTAATCCAATATGGATGGCTCCTTTATAAAAAGAAGAAATTTGAACAGAGGGATAGGTGCACAGGGAGAATATGTGAATAAAAAATTAGAGATTAGGGTGATTTGTTAGTTTTCAGTCAATTCGTGACAAAAATATCTAACAAGAGCAAGTTGGAGGAGGAAAGGTTTATTTTGGCCCACAGTTGCAGAGGTTCAGGCCATGGTCAGCCAAATTCATTTCTCTGGAACAAGGTGAGGCAGAACATCATGGAGGAGCACTGCTGCACTCATGGCCATCAGGAAGCAGAGAGATGGAGAAGGAGAAGGGGCTGCAGGGCAGAGGAACACTTCCAGAAAGGGCACTCCCCCAGTGACCCACCTCCTCCAGCCATGCCCCAGCTGCCTACAGTTAACACCCAGACTGTCCATTCAAACTAGGATGGTCTGATTAGGGTACAGCTCTCACAACCCAATGATTTCGCCTCTGAGCATTCCTTTTGCACTGATATGGGGCATACAAATTAGAGTCTTGAAGGGTCAGTTCGTAGCTGGGTGACTAAGTTCAGCCAGTCTTCTCATCTTCATCCTTCATGGACATCATTTCTTTATGGATTTGTTCAAGGGGACAGCGTGAGACAATCTATATCCAACTGACTTTCAGCATGCAAGTGTTGAGCAACCAGTTTTTTTTTTTTCCTTCTACTATCCCTAGACCAATAAAAGGCTACCTTTAATTGATGATTTATGAGGGGAAAACAAAAACTAAACTAAACTAGAGCTCATCAGTAACTGAGCTGGTGACTCAAATTCCAGTAATTGGAAATGAGCTGAGGAAATTTTGGTCCATCACCAAGTTGCTCTCCCAGCACAATCTAACCTCAGGCTATGTGAAAGCAAATAAAAAGTCTCAGGCAAATCAAAGAATCAAAGCAAAGAAAAATAGGTTTGGCTGTTATTTTAGTTGCTTTGGGAAATAGATGTGGTGGCAAGATAATTATCGTTTCATTTTCTCAAGGTTCTATTACTCAGGTAATCTGAATTTATTCCCCAGGCTAGTCAGTCTGTGTCCTTACGTGTCAGTTCAAACATGAAAGTCTAGTCCCTAAAGTTGTAGCCTGAGGATTGCTTTTTGTAACCACATTTTCATGCATTTACTCATGCATAAATGTTTATTTACTTTTTTGTTGTTGTTGTTGTTACTGGGGATTGAACCCAGGGGCACTTAACCACTGAGCCACATCCCCAGCCCTTCTTATTTTTATTTTTATTTTTTTTTTTTATTTTGAGACAAGGTCTTGCTAAGTTACTTAGGCCTTCACTAAGTTGCTAAGGCTGGCCTCAAAATTGTGATGCTTCTGCCTCAGCCTCCTGAGTTGCTAGGATTACAGGCATATGCCACCATATCTGACTGCATGAATGTTTGTTTTCAATTAACCTTTATTGAGATGTTATCATATTATACATGCTAGTAGAGTTACTGGAAAAATATGAATGACAAATAATGCAAAATTTAATTTTGAAGCAATGCTGCTTTAAGAAACAGACTTGTAAATAAATAGTTCTATAGCAGTATCTCAGTTCCTAAATGGAGAGTGTTCTAGAAAGATCAAGGATGGACACCTATTTGGACTGGAGTGGGCTGGAGGATAAGGGAAAGATTCCACGAAATGTTGCTATTGAGTAGACTTTTTAAGGAGAGTAACTAAGAACAGAGTAGGGACGAAGAGCATGAGAAGAAGATTAACATTAAACAGGGATGAGAGGTGGGAGGGAAAGGGAGAGAGAAGGGAAATTGCACGGAAATGGAAGGAGACCCTCAGGGTTATACAAAATTACATACAAGAGGAAGTGAGGGGAAAGGGAAAAATAATACAAGGGGGAGAAATGAATTACAGTAGAGGAGGTAGAGAGAGAAGAGGAGAGGGGAGGGGAGAGG
Source organism: Spermophilus citellus (assembly GCF_964194105.1). Classification (NCBI taxonomy): domain Eukaryota; kingdom Metazoa; phylum Chordata; class Mammalia; order Rodentia; family Sciuridae; genus Spermophilus; species Spermophilus citellus. The sequence continues at coordinate 80,402 of NW_027672988.1, forward strand.
AGGGGGGATAGTAGAGGATAGGAAAGGCAGCAGAATACAACAGACTCTAGTACAGCAATATGTAAATCAATGGAAGTGTAACTGATGTGATTCTGCAATCTGTATACGGGGTAAAAATGGGAGTTCATAACCCACTTGAATCAAAGTGTGAAATATGATATGTCAAGAACTATGTAATGTTTTGAACAACCAACAATAAAAAAAAGACATAGCTCCCCCCCCCAAAAAAAAAGAAAGAAAATAAATCTCTGTAAATCAAATACAAAAAAAAAAAAAAAAGATAAGGGGACGTTGTCTTGGTAATGTGTTGTTACGGATAACTTATTTGAATGTTAGATTGATCTCCTCAACTTAAGAAATATAATGGAATTAATATACGTTGACAAATCTCATAAGAATAATAAATCTATTGTAGTAAAGAAAGCATTGAATCTAGAGTACTTGGCAGAGGAGAATGTGTAATGAGACTCTAGGAAGAAAGGGATAATGATGAAGGTGACACATGAGGTTTCCCTTCCCCTTGGGCAGAAGGATCAACTTTTAGTAACCTCAGTAGTTACTTGGCACATTTAAGAAAAAAAAATAAAAAGATTTCTGCATACTCTTCTCCTGGATTTTGATTGAGTATATCTAGAGGGAGGATAAAGAATAAGAATTTGTTGTAAGTTAGTCAGACAGGACTAGGGTTTCTGTCCTTTGGTTTTTATTGTCACTACAAATATCAGTCTCTTTTTGGATTTGGGGTATTTGAATTAGGGAATGATCAACCAATAAGTTTATGCAAATGTTAAAAAATTACAAAAACTTGGAAATCTAAAACACTGTGTATGAGACAATAAGGAATGAAGGGAAGGGAGGGGGGTTAGAAATGGGAAAGACAGTGGAATGAATCCGATGTAAGTTTCCTATGTACATATATGAATCACCATAGTGAATCTTACCATCACGTACATTTTCAAGACTGGGATCGTAATTAGAATAAGATATATCCCGAGCTTGTATAAAAAAAACATCAAAATGGATTCTGTTGTCATGTATAACTAAAAGAACAAATCAAAATTCAAAAATAAGTTAAAAATAAAACACGGTTCTAGGCTTTTCTGATGGGTGGGGGGCCTCAACCTATACGTGGCTTGAAGGTGCATGCATTTGACTAATGCTTTTGGGAATGCCCTGGAAGATATTTTATACACTTACAAAATTTATACCATATAGTAAAAAAGCACATGATTTAAAAAAAAATAGAGTCTGCACTTCTATACTTACATAGAGACTATTAAGTTTTTGGACTAAGTTTCTGGTACCAAATGGGAACCTTTCTTTAAATGGAGTGGGCCTAGAGAAATAATTCACTAACTTCAGGAGATCTGAATTGGAAATGTGGCTATTAAATGAAAATCTGGATTATGCTGTGAAGCCCCCAGAGGCTCAAATTTAGATACCAGAACAAAGAGATTCATCATTTCAGTTTGGGTTCAAAATCTTCAAGACAACAGCTACTTTTATTTTTTCGAGGATTTAGATCTCTGGTACGTATGTACAATACGGTGGGGAAAATGCCTACAACAGGGCCTTGTTTTTCTTTGTCTCTTTTATTTTTCCTTTTGATGTCTCTGAGACTGTAGTCTAATGATGAATTGGATGGGCTCATTCTCCTGAGGAGGCTGCTCAATTAGGAGGATATGGTAACCTTTGAAAGAGAAAGATGAAATGCTGATGATCCAAAATAGGACTTAACATTTAAAAATTGCTTCTGTACCAGCTCACAGCAGCAGTAACAACAACAGAAATTATCATTGTTATTTCAGAAAGCTGTGAGTCTCAGAGTGGGTGTGGAAAGTCAAACCCAAGAATAAACTTCCTCTACTTGATTGACATTTTGGGACCAATTCGTTTTTACCCTAATCATTTGCTTAGATTTACAGATATCTAAAAATTCAGAAGCAAGTTCCAAGAATATGCAGTTTCTATTTAAATAAATTGAAGTACAGGAAAAAAATCAAACCTAATCCAGAGTATTTATCTATTGAAAAATATTCTTATCCAACTCCTTAAAACACATGGAAACACATTTAAAAAATAAAAAATTGAGAAAATAATAAAAAAATCTGTGGTACATCTCTTATCAGTGTAAAATTTTTAATATACTCTCAAAAAAAAAAGAATTCAATGTTACTGGCTGAGGAAATTAGTACATACACCAAAGATGATATGAAGTTTCCAAGGATCAATTATACAGATATGATTCCAGCCTTCTTGAAACTTCCATTTCATTGTTCACAAATCTCTTCACATCTCCCCTTTTAGTTACTCCCTAGTCAATAATATCAGTCTCAGGGTTTAATATCAAGGATAAATTGTTAACTCCCAAATTACTTTAGCCTGGACCAGTCCCTTGAAGTTCAGATTCATATATCTGATTCCTGACATTTTCACTGGGATGATTATATGGCACCTCAAATGAGCTGTCCAAAATGGAACTCTTGTTCTTCTTTCTTCACCTGACTCTGGCAACCTGTATTCCTCTTCCCTTCTCCATCTCACAAATGCAAAATTCATTCGTCTAGTAAATTGGCTTAAATTTAGTCACCTATAATCTCTCTCTGTACCCTGTCTGCCATCTTCTATCTATCTATCTATCTATCTATCTATCTATCTATCTATCTATCTATCTATCCTTCTATCTAGCCATATCCCACCTACAACAAATTCTGTTAATGGTAACCCTGAAATCTATTCCCAATTCCATTATTTCTAAGTACTTTCTCTAGGTTGCTCTATTCTAATCCACAAAGTTTTCTCATCTGGAGTGTGTAATCATCCCCCATTCGTCTCTTAGCATCTGATGCTCATCCTTACATTATGCTATCCATGAAGCAGCTTAGAAAGAACTTGTTCTCAATGTTAGGTTTTGAAACTCCTCCACCCAAAAGCCTCCAATGATATTCCATCTTGTTCTAGGCAAAAATCAAAGCTCCAAGAATGAGCCTCAGGGGCTACGTGGTCTGCCCACCCTACCCCAACTCTATTGTATTATCCCCTGCTTTTCTGTCCACCTCCTTCTACTCCAAGCACAATTTTCCAAAGATTTTGTGTTTGAGCATCACTTTGCTTGGTAGGCTCTTCTCACAAATTCCTGCATGACTCATTTTCTATTTTATTTACTCTCTATTTAAATTTCACCTTTTCAGAGTGGGCTTCTCTGACCAAGCCATCCAAAATAATGCATTTGCCTTCCTTGTTTTGCTTTTAAATCTTTCTTCTGAGGATTTCTCATACTGATCATGTGTCACTACAGTGGATTATCACTGTTCAAGAATTCAATATTCGTGAATTATCCTACTTGCTCAAATTTATTTGTAACTCCAGAATCAATATGTGTGGCACTTTCATGGTCACTTAATCCAGTGCAGAGCAGGACAGTTTGAGTAGCTTAAACTGCATGTTCCCAGCTGAGAACTAGCAGGGCATGAATACCACTGGACATGAGTTTAATATTAATAAATCAACAATCTATATTAGATAATATGCCTTAAAATATAAGGCTACTAATTGAGTACTTGATGAAAATGTGATCAGAAACTGTAGATCCTAATCTATATTTGCTTTAGGAATAATTGTTTAGTATTCACCAATGTGGTATTTTTTGAAAACATTTTGTGAGTTTTTTGAAAACATAAATAACAGAAAAAGAATTCTTTTTGTATGTTTCTTTTTCCCATTTTTTTTATCCCTCCCATCCCCACTGAACATAAACATATGAGAGCCAGGACTTTGTGTTCACTTCTGTATATTCAGTGCTTAGAAAAATGACATGGAATAGGTGCTCAATAAACATTTAATGATGCAATGACAAAAAGATAATTCCACTGTGGAAAAAAAAAACACAGTAAGTTAGTATTGTAAAAGAAATCCAATAAACAAATTTAAAATCCAAGATATGAGTTGTGATATTGTTTCTAAAAGTAATAAGCAGAGTGACAAAGTAGAGAATAACTGTTGTCATTTGAGCTGTGACCTGGGGAAAACAATAAGCCACTCCTGGAAAGTTGTGTGGACACATCATTCCAGGCAGGGAGAAGAAGGGAAGATTCACAGCCAAGCAATGACGATGGGGATTAAACAACTAATCGAGGCCACTGTGAGCAAGGAGAAGAATGGTGAAAGCAAGGTCAGAGTAAAGTGAAAAAAACAGGCTGATACTAGAGCAGTTTTGCATTTCAGATATTCTGAGAGAAGCAGGAAGTCAGTGAAATATTTTGAGCAATGTGGTTTTCCATATTTGATTAAAACTCCAAGGAAAGGAAAATTAAACAGATTAGTCAAATAATTTCTAGGCTTGGTGGCGCACTCCTGTAAACCCAGGGGCTCAGGTGGCTGAGGTAGGAGAATCACAGGTTCAAGGTCAGCCTCAGCAACTTAGTGTAACTGTAAGCAACCTAGTGAGACCTTGTTTTAAAAATTTTTTTAAAAAGTGGGGGTGGGGGGGTAGAGGCTTCTAGGGATGTGGCCTTGGGTTCAATCCCTGATATTGAAAGAATGAAAGAAGAAAGGCAATTTTTAGTTGCCGTATAGTCTCGGATTGCCAAATAGCTATTTATTCTGGTCTGCCAGCTTAGCTAGTCCAAGTACTTGCATAGGTTCCCAAGGGGCTTTTACTTTTCTATCTTACAAATTAACTTGAACCTATATGGAAGTCATGTGAATTACATATAGTTTTGACCAGAGAACTATTCTCTATTCAGGAAAGATCTGTTCAAGCAAATATGCAGGTTTAGAAGAGATACACAGAGATAAATTAGGGAGAGAGGAAACACTTTTGTAGTCAAAGCAGTCTGTCAAATAGACTCTGATGATATGGCAATCCAGGAGTGGCAATACTATAACTAGACTTATTTGATTTTATTAGGGGTGATATGTTTTAATTTAACAGACTGGTATAGTACTAAGTACATGTCAAATAACTGATAATGATTATCATTATGAGTTTTCAATGGATTTAGTAGCCATGGGGTTTTGAAGTTAGTGTATATATAAAATACAACCCCCCCCCAAAAAAAAAACCCCAGACTTTGCCCCTATAATATTTTTCTCTACATTCCCATACAGAAAAAATTGTTGTTATTTAGGAATAAATGAGTTTGAATGCCTGTTTAGTTAACTGATTATTGTAACTGCCTTTGGTTTTGGTCCTGGGGTTTGAACAGGGCCTTGGGGATGCTAAGTCTGTGCTCTGCCACTGAGATCTACCCCAGCCCCTGTTATTACTCTTCATATAACTTTTACACAAGGAAGGATCTCAAAGATCATACTTCTCTTTCATTGTTGCTAGAAAAGTCATGGGTAGTAGGAATTTCTACAAGTTTCAACTCTGATGAAGAACTCTTGTTTTCTAGTGGCCTCCAAGATCACTATTATGAAAGAGATATTGATGCAGAATCTGGGTTTGAAGAGTTGTGATCGAATGTTGAGTCCAAGACTAGGAGTGGGTACAATAATGTGCCCAAATCTGGCATTGGTTAAATAAACTATCCTGAAAAATGCCTTCTCATAGAGCAATATGGTGTGCCAAAATAGGCTCAGGATTAACAGAAACCTAACTGGCTTCAAATTCCGGATTCATCATTTTTAACAGCCTGTTTTTTTTTTTTTTTTAATATATCAACATCATTGTCTCTGTGTACAGAGAACAATAATACCTCCCTTCCATGTTCAAAATGAGCATCAAATAAGATAATGGATGTAAGCATATAGTTTGAACTTAATACATTAAATCTCTTTAAATTTCCACTTCTTTGATACCTTTGGGGAAGAATGTTTTTTTGAAGGGCTCAACAGCAATTTTCTGCATGTTGCTCCCCCAGTGGACCATGACCTCACCTTACCTCTCCATGACCTTCCTTCAGGGATCACATTCTGTCCTTCCCTTTCTCCTTCTATGATCATTTGGTCTTGAAATTGAGAGACATTTGTTCTCAGAGCCTACTGTCAACTTTCTGTCCAAGCAGATCCAGCTCATATTCCCCTGAAGGCTCTCCCATTAGGAGAACCTCCATATTTTTTTTGTCAAAAACAGGGAATCTGATGAATACAAAATATAAGAAATGTAATCCATTGTCCCTCCCTGAAATATCTGCATTTTAAGTGTTTGTGAGTGTATTCAAGATGCATCATTAAAACAAAGGCATAATTATTCAGGGGAAGCTTTTCAGGTATTAAGAAATGAAAAAAATATACAGTATGAATTTGATTTCATATTCTGTTGTTCAGTAGGATATTATTGAATACTCTCTGTGTAGCAGCTACAGACTAAGAACTCCACAGATTCTAGGAAGGAGACTGTACTCTTTGTAATTGTTAGTGGAAATAAAAAATAAGAAAGAATTAGATCCTTTGCAGGATCTGGCCAGTGGTTACTACAGAACTTAAACGATAAGACTTATGGAAATTCTAATACTTGAAGGACACCTTTGTGAAATGGACATTGGCTCATGGAAGAAGATGGATTTGAAATTTTCCTGAAGAAATGAAAGAATCTAAATATATAGGCATTAGATTAAAAGGTAGAGAACTTTATAGTATAGTAGCAACATGCTCACATGCATCAACTATGGTAAGGAAGTGATTGGGTTCGGCATGGCCAAGGTGCAGGTATGTGCAGGACAGGTTACAGCAAGATTACAGAGGGTTTGAATGTTATTATGCTTTGATGTTTGTGACTGATTTAAAACTAATAAGGAGATAATAACTAGTTTTGAAGATGGAATATTATTAAAAGAACAGTATTTGAAAAAAGAAAATATGTCCAAGTACCATGATGCATGCCTGTAGGCCAAGCAACTCGGGATAGAGAGGTAGGAAGATTGCAAGTTCAAAGCCAGTGTCAGCAACTTAGAGAAGCCCTAAGCAACTTAGTGAGACTCTGTCTCAAAATAAAAATAAAAGGGCTGGGGATGTGTGTCAGTGCTTAAGTGCCCCTGGGTTCAATCCTCAGTACCAAAATAAATAAATAAATAAATAAATAAATAAATAAATAAATAAATAAATAAATAAAATAAAATAATATCTGTTACATAGGAGTTAGGGAAGAATAGGCCAAAAAGCTCCTTTAAGTATTGCTTTTAGGATAGGGCAATAAACTGAACTTGAATGAAGGTAACAATGAAGGCGGGAAATAAAGGACATCATAAATGTGAATTACATTATAAATGAAGACAATAAGAGTTTGTGTATTCTACATATGCAGAAATAGTTTAGACATACACTTTCATGTTAAAAAGTATGCTGGAGTGATTGTGCATGGACATTTTACTTGGATATGGGACAACCTCATTGCAAATGTACTTTTGTTACCATAGTGGAAAAAAAATAGATAAATAAGTAAACAACCGGTTGACATTTAAAATTTTCAGCATGGTTGAATTGTGAACAAAAAACATCTGATTCCCATGTCTGAAGTACTATATTAAATTTATGTTACAGAGAATGAGTGAAAAAACTCATCAGTCACCCATGCAAAATATACATGTCAAGAGAATGTGTACTCGGTACAATTTTATCACATCTTTGCTACAGATTTTGGGTCAAATGAAATGATTTATCAGCTTGTTCTAAATTGCCAATTCCCAGATAATGTATACCTCTAACTCAGATCATCTGAAAGGATTTATTTCTTGGCTGTGGAACACTATATACAAAGAGGCATTGTTTCTCTTCTGTGACTTTGCTTGCCGAGGAGACACTAAATACACAGGACTATTGATTTTCTTGTTTCACAAATGCTTCCAAAGCTCTTAACTTGACCTTATCCTACCAAGGGCAACGATTTTCCATTTGTCAGTGATCATATGCATTTTGCTCAGGCTGAATCTTTTCTCTTGCCTTTTTTGGGTGATGAGAACTTGATTTTGATTGGAGGTAGGAGACAGGGAAAGAAGTCTCAGATATTGATCCAATCATTCATTGGTGGATTTCTGACAAATTTCTAAATTCATAATTTCTCTTTTAACCCAATTCCAAATCATTTTCATTTTTATCAAAATAATCATACCTATATGCTAACGTTTGCAAATACTTTTAAAGTACATACAATGACAAATGAAACTTTATCCTTTTCAAAGAAACCTAGTTTAATGAGTTAACATTTGTATATACGTTTCCAGAAAATTTATACACATATATGTTGTCTTTGTTCTGCTAAACTATTTATTTAGGTACCAGAAATTGAAGCCAGGGGCACTTAACCACTGAGCCACATCCTCAGCCCTTTTTGTATTTTTTTTAGATACAGGGTCTCACTGAGTTGCTGACGCTGGCTTTGAACTCATGATACTCCAGCCTCAGCCTCCCAAGCTGCTGAGATTACCAGCATGTACCACTGTGCCTGGCTTATTTATTCTTTTTTTTTCTTTTTTTTTATTGATTATTTAAAGCATTACATAGCTCATGATATATCATCTTTCATACATTTGACTCAAATTGTGTTTTGAACTCCCATTTTCACCCCAAATACAGATTGCAGAATCACATCTGTTACATATTCACATTTTTACATAATGCCATATTAGTGACTGTTGTATTCTGCTACCTATCCTATCCTCCCCTCCCCTCCCCTCCCGTCTTCCCTCTCTAAGTTAATACAGAACAAAACGTGGTTTGCATCAGTGTACCATTTAATAAATTTTAATATGCCCATTGTTTAGTGTAAACACTACCATAACCAGGAGAAATAGAAGGATCTAAATACACAGGGATTAAACTTCAGTTCAAATAATTGACCCATGTAGTCCCTTTGCCATCTCACCTTCTTACCCCAATTGCTGGGAACTGCTGGTCTAATCATCCCCACTACAGTTTTTAACACTCAAGAAGTTCATCTACTGGGAATCAGGCAGGCATAATCTTTTGTCTTCTTCCACAGAGCATAACACTTTGAGATTTATCCACGCTATTGCATGTCTCAGCAGTTCATTCCTTTGTATTCTTGAGTGGAATTCCAGTGTAGGGTTACATCATTGTCTGTTTATGCAATCACCTGCTGAATGTACTTTGGTTTATTTCTAGTGTCCAGTCTTGAACAGTTATGATTTGAACTGCTATAAATGTTTATGCAGAGGTCTTCATGTTAACATAAGTTTTCATTTCTTTTTTTTTTACATTTTTTTAATTGATTATTTAAAGCATTACATAGCTCATGATATATCATCTTTCATACATTTGACTCAAATTGTGTTTTGAACTCCCATTTCCACCCCAAATACAGATTGAAGAATCACATCTGTTACATATTCACATTTTTACATAATGCCATATTAGTGACTGTTGTATTCTGCTACCTTTCCTATCCCCTACTATCCCCCCTCCCCTCCCCTCCCATCTTCCCTCTCTACCTCCCCTGCTGTTGTTCAATTCTCTCCCTTTTTTTCCCTCCCCCTTGCCCCTCATAACCTCTTATAATTTTATGTATCATTGAAGGTCTCCTACCATTTCCATATGCTTTCCCTTCTCTCTCCATTTCTCTCCCCCCATTCGTCTTTGTTTACTGTAGTCTTTTCCTCATGCTCTTCCTTCCTGTTCTGTTCTTAGTTGCTCTCTTTATATCAAAGCAGACATTTGGCATTTGTTTTTTAGGGCTTGGCTAGCTTCCCTTAGCATAATCTGCTCTAATGCCATCCATTTCCCTGCAAATTCTATGATTTTGTCATTTCTTAGTGCTGCATAATACTCCATTGTGTATAGATGCCACATTTTTTTATCCATTCATCTATTGAGGGGCATCTAGGTTTGTTCCACAGTCTAGCTATTGTGAATTGTGCCGCTATAATCATTGATGCAGCCGTATCCCTATAGTGCGCTCTTTTAAGGTCTTCAGGGAATAGTCCGAGAAGTGCGATAGCTGGGTCAAATGGTGGATCCATTCCCAGCTTTCCCAGGAATCTCCATACTGCTTTCCAAATTGGCCTCACCATTTTGCAGCCCCACCAGCAGTGTACAAGTGTACCCTTTTCCCCACATCCCCGCCAACACTTATTGTTTTTTGACTTCATAATGGCTGCCAATCTTACTGGAGTGAGATGGTATCTTAGGGTGGTTTTGATTTGCATTTCTCTGATTGCTAGAGATGGTGAGCATTTTTTCATGTACTTGTTGATTGATTGTATGTCCTCCTCTGAGAAGTGTCTGTTCAGGTCCTTGGCCCATTAAGTTTTCATTTCTGAAAGTTAAATCAGGGGTCACCAGGGAAATGCATCATCCGTAGGAAACTTGAAAGCTGTCTTCCTAAAGGTCTGATTCCCACAGTAACATGTGAGAACTCCAGTTCCTTGCTATCTTCTCAGTATTGACATTATTTTTAAGTACAATTTATCAATACTTAGGTCAGTGCAACATACATTTGGAGCCTTGCCTGAATGTTGTTTGTCTACATTACAGAAAAAGAATGGTTCAAAGAGAGAAATAGAGAAATTCATAATTAGAGTTGGAGTTTTCAATACTTCTATCCTAGTGATAAATAGAGTGATTAACAGAATATCAGCAAGCAGACGAAAGAGCTGAGCAACAGCATCCACCAACTGGTTTTTATTGACACCTGTAGAATATTCCAGCCATCTGAAAAACACATATTCTTTCCAAAAGCACATGAAACTTTCACCAAGATAAACCATGTTCTAGACCATAAAAAAACTCAACAATTATAAAAAATGTAATAAAGTTTTGAAATTATACAGAATTTTTTTTTCTGACAGTAATGAAATTAATCTAGAAATCAATATTAAAGACAAGGAAAATTAGAAAACACTGGAAGTTAGGCAACATAATTCTGTATCTGTGTCTATATTTGTACATTTATATATCTGATAGAGGTATTTATTGTGCTTAAAGCACTATTTTTCTTTAAGCACTATTGTTTTAGGCTTTCTGTTTCCTACACAAATCTAATTTCAATTATAGTATTGTGTGATATTTTTCTACATCTTCATTTTTAGTATATTGATATGACATGGGGATAAACATCACTCATTACCAGGTTTGTGAACGTGTGTTTGTAACTTTAATTGGGGATCTATGGAGGTGTCCTGTTTCCTTCACTCAGCTGTTTATCACTAGGGGAATCACATCTTTGCTTTTCACTGCAGATCATGAAGACTGTATTCAGAGACCCTATTTAGTTCTGCCATTTCCCTTTTGTCTCCTGCATGCTGTTCCGGGTTGCCTGTTTCCTTGTGCCCTTTGCCAACATTCAGTATTATTGTTCAGTTTCACTCGATAGCCTACATTAGTTTGAGCATGATTTCTAAAATCTGTCACTCATTAAGGACAGTAGGAAGAGTTTTTGCCAAGAAAGTACCTTGACTTTGAAGCCAGTTAGATGACTTTATCTGCCATAGTGCTCCAAATGAACTGTGATAAATCAAGAGCAGATCTTAGAAGGGATTGTATCCACCATGTTTTAAAGACCTAGAAGCATAGTTTTGGATGAGTTGCTTTATGACTTTGTAGTAAAACTGGGGCAACTCCTGACCTATGAAAATTATAGTTTCTTCATAGTGCAATTATGTTCAAATCAGTCCTTCATTTTGTCTCCATCACACCACCAAGTTTTACAAGGAGTTCTTTTATTTGTAGTCCTCCTCTGTTAAATCTCTGGTGTAGGAATCAGGATTATGTCATTGTCTAGAGAGCAGAACAAATAGCTAAATGTATAAATGCCTAAATAATCTTTTTAAAATTAATTAACTCTGAGCACCAATAATGTTACATTGTATTAGGAAAACAACCGTTTTTCTCCCCAAAACTCACTTTCTAGGTAAATATACTGCATTGTAGAATAAGCCTATGACTCTGAAAGAAATTGAAAGGTATCATCGCAAACATCAAAACTTTGTACAGATTGTAGTTGAAATACATTTTTGCATTTTCACTTGAACACAGAAAGATGCAAAACAGAGGAATTGTATATTTCAATATTATTGACCACAATTTTGCATTTCCTCTCAAAATGTCCATAGTCTCCTATGACAATTGCAATAAATTATCACAAACTGAGTATCTTAGAAACAACACAAATTTATTCTCTCTCAGCTTTGATAGCCAGAAGTCCAGGATCAAGGTGGAAACTGGACTGGATCCTTCTGGAGGTTCTAGGGGAACATCCACGTCTCTCCTAATTTCAGAAGGAGAAGGTCTCGGCATTCTTTGTCTTATAGCAGTACAACCCCAGTGATCTGTCTCCATATTCCACTGTGTCTCTGTATTCCAAGTCTCCTCTGTTTTTCTCATAAGGACACCTATATGGCGATGATTTCATCTCAAGATCCTTAACTTTCTGACCTCTACAAAGATTATTTTTCAAAACAAGATCACTGTCGCTGTTTTGTGGACATTGGTATATTATTGTTTTATTTTGGAGAGGGTCCACTTTTCTGTCTACTACAAGGTCCATCCTATATTCAGGTAAATGTGATTCATCTCCACATTCAGAAGCTGTAGAACATGCCTAGGAAATAAATATATGTTTTTCAGAGAACCTAGAGGAAAGGTGCAAGTTGGAGTCTCACAGCAGGGAGGAGCTACTCTCTGGACACACCTCATGCTGTGTTACCAATCTATAGGTGTACCTCCTCAGAATATTGCCATTCTCATTGTATAATGTGACTATAAGTAGTATATTTCACACGAAGAAATTGCTTTACACAAAATCATTATTTTCACTCTAAGATTATAATTTAACATACTACTTTCAAAAATAGCTGTTGATTAAAAACAGGTAAGTATACACTGGGGCAAAATAAGCATGCAAGGTTTGAATGATCTACCATCAAAGGTGTTAATGGATTTTGCTGAAAAAGTTACTGAACCACTACTGATAGTTATTTACGAAAATTTACTGCAAACTGAGAAATGACAGGATTGAATGCCAACATTGTATCATTTTTTCAGGATAAAAAGAACTGCTATCACGGCAATTATGGTTCAGTGAATGTAACTTAAATCCTTCAGTAATGGGACAACTATTAAAAAGGAAAACCTCTAAAAACCTCTCAAAGGTAACGAAACAATGAACAATAAATAGAATTGGTTTATAAGAAAAAAATTGTGACAGATGAGATTTAATAGCTTTTTGATAGGATTACCAAATTAATAGACTATGGAAAAGAAGTGATTATAATATGTTTTTATTTTATTATATGTTATGGTCTCTAGCGAAATTTATATCCATTCAAATTTTCTGGAAAATGAGGAGCGCCTAGTGGTTTGAAACTACTTAAGGTCTCAAAACAGTAAAAAATCAACAGCAAAGTATCTAGTTTGGGGAAGAGTAGGCTATTCTGATCCATTTGGGTTTAAAGTGAAGCTAAATTTTAATAACGCATTTGAGGTCTCAAAGAGACAATTTTGTTGCAAGAAACTTTTATCAGTTTAGAAAAATGAAACAACATCACACATTAGTGCATACCAATGAGACTAGCACACGGTGGACATTTTTTCCTTGCCATTTTTTTTTAAAGGAGAAGTAGGACAGTGATAGAATTTAAAACCATGTATTATGGTAGCTAAAATTAAGTCAAAGTGGAACTTAATTTAGCTACAGGTGGTCCATTTTGGTCTAAGACACTCTCTAGTGTTTTGTTTTCTCTTGTTTATTTTAAAAAATATTTTGTAAAGATATTCCCAAATTTTAGTACATATTTGATCCTTAGAAAGGTTGTCTAAAGAATGTCCTTATTTTGGGATTATTTTAGTCAAGAGAGGAAAGGGATTTTTTCAGTTTGAAAGCATGAGAGTTATATTGTTGGGGGTTAGATATTTGGAGTAGAGAGATCATGAAATAGGATCATAGACCTAAAGAACTAACATTAAAAATGAATTGTATCAAAAGTATTGCATGTAAGATCTAGCATTCAGCATGCAATTGATAAAGTATTTAAAAGACATTATAGAGTTGCAGAATATGTTAAGTGAAAATGAAAAATGCAAAATCTATGTAGCATGATGTACAAAATGCATAGAAAAGGTGAAAGAGGATAGTATAATCATAATAATTATTATTGTATGTTAGGATTAAAGGTAATCTTTATGTTTTTTTATGATGACTTTTTTCAAATTTTTTGCAATGAATATGCAAGTCAGTATCAATCAGCCTCTTGGAAAAATAGAAATTTTACACCAAAGAGGTTTCTTTAGGATAGAACATTAAATTGGAGGAGTTGTGAACATATAATTTTTAAGTATTTATCATGTGTTAAAATCATGCTAGGGCTTTATATACATTAATTACTTTAATCTTTACAACAACTACTGGGGATAGATGTCAATTCTCAAGTGTTCATTTGCTACATGACTTTAGCTTCTGGAAAACATATTGCTTTGGCACAAAAGATGCCAAAGAATAAATCAGAGACACTTTAGAAAAGAGGAGATGATTAAAGAGATTCTGGTGCTGATTTATGACATGAGACAGGTGTATACACAGTTCTGCAGGCATAATAGTGGGCAAGAAGAGATAAAGCAAGGGCATAAAGCAATATAATTATTTTTAAAATATAGATTACGTAAAGACAGTGGAAGGAATTGAATTATTCTGTGATAGTGGGGCATATTGATGAAGTCATTTGGGTCTAAGGAGGGCTTATAGTTTGAAATCAAAACTTGACATATAAAAATTAATACTTATTACCAAAGCTATTGCTTTGTAATACCATGAATAACAGGAGAAATTGTAGGAACAGGATATGAAATACAATGGACAGCATAATTTTCATTGGGGGACTGGCTAACAGGGAAAGACAACTCCCCTTAATGAATCTATCAATGGGTACTACATTGATTAGAATAAAAAGCTTATAGGCACCATTATAAATGATGCATCATATCAACCACACATATACATATTTATCAGGTTTAAGGTTACAAAAAATGAGTCCAATAGAAATTATGAGTCACTGAATTCGATGCAAGGGGATCATGCTAATCCTATGCAATGGATAAACAGATTAAACTGTGACATATTCTTATGAAAAGAAAAAAAAATCACACCTAAAACTGTATTTCTAGATCTAACTTTCAGTAACAAGTATTATGAGGGACTGAGAACTGCAAGGAGACAAAAATAAAAATCTGGAAAATAAAAAAGCAAAGTTCCAGTTTCTTTAAAATATTGATGCAAAAAAAAAAGAGGAACATTACAAAGTAAATAAATAAATAAAAAGAACGTGCCAATTGGTGATTAGAATGTAAAGGAACAGGAACTAACTAACCTACTGCCCCCAATAAGCAAAGAAAATGTTATCTATTTTTGCATACAAAATATTATGTTTTGAAATGTTTGAAATATGCATATGATGTGGAATGGGTGTATCAAGTTAATTAATATATTCCTTACCTTTCATAATTATCAGTTTTTTTATGGAGAAATACTGAAAATCTATTCTTACCAATTTCCAACATCACAATACATTATTTACTATATTCACCATATTGTTCAATGATTATCTTGAATCAATTCTACCTGACTGGTTGAAATTTTGTATTCTTGGGCCAACATTTTCCCCATTCCATCTCAGCCTCTCATAACCATTGTTATACCCTCTATTTCTTTGAGTTCAACTTTTTGGAGTCTACATATGAGATCATATAGTATCTGTCCTGTGTCTGATATAGTTCACTTAACATAATTGGAAGAATTTAAAGTGTTATATCTATTTCAGAAACTTTGTCATTTTCTTGTAAAGCTAAACAACATCTTAGCATACAATGTGCTGACTGTGCTCCTAGTGTTTACCCAACTGTTTGGAAAACTTTCGTGCACACATAAACCTTTTTGTTATATTTAATATATCAATCTTATTCATACTTGCCCCAAACTAAAAGCAACCAAGATTTCCTTAAATAGACAAATGCATAAACAAACGGTAATCTATCCATTCAATAGAATATTGTTCAAGTAATAAAAATAAATGAATAATAAAGCTATGAAACTACTTGATTGCATCTTAGATGTTCTTAAGCTAAAAAAAAGGCAGTAGAAAGGCTACCTACTCTATAATTCTAACTATAAAACAAAATTATGCAGACAGTAAAAGGATCAGAAGTTGGTAGGGATGGGGGTATTGAATGGGTGGAACAAATTTTTTTAGAGTAGTTAAACTATTCTGCATACTATTATTGTGGATATATGACAGCATGCATTTTTCAAAACCTGTTAAACTTTATAGCACAAAAAATGAACTTTAATGCATGCAAATTTTTTAAAAATCACTTAAGAAGTTGGGAGAATTCCACTGTGAAATACAGTTTGTGACAAAAAAAAAATATAACTACATTTAAAATATATAAAACAGCTAATGGAAGGGTTTTTTTAGGAAGAGATGCTGACATAAGTAAGTTTGGAAATGAGTGGAGTTTGTAAAAATAAAACAACAGAAACCATACATAGGTATTATATTGTAGTTGATAAAGTCTATTCACTTAGGGATATGAGTTAACAAATCTGATACTGTACTATGCATATACATTGTAATTGAATAATTAAATAGATGGGTGACAGCTGGTTGTGAGCTAGGTTTCTCACTGGTATAGTGTGTTTACAGGTAAGCAAAAGAGAGTGGTTAGAGTGATTCTGTGGTGATAAGTTAAAATTAGAGACATAAGTATGAACTTATGTTTAGCCCAATATTGCTACAGATGACTACACATAAAAAAATTGATAAACACATGAATGTACATGCTTTAATATATACTCATATGTTTCAAACATATGAGAGAGAGAGAGAGAGAGAGAGAGAGAGAGAGAGAGAGAGAGAGAGTGTGTGTGTGTGTGTGTGTGTGTATCTTTTGACTAAGTAGGACTGAAACAGATAGCACCCCAGGAGTAGTGATTGTACCTTGTGCCCAGGCCTTGGTTTCCAATATGACTCTCCAATAAAGAAACAAGGAATATTTAGAGAAATGACTGATTCTAGGACTGTGACAAGAAATATTCAAAATGAAAATGGAGAATCCTGTAGTTCAAGAAAGCAAGGATGTACTAGATAAACTAAACAAATTATAATGATGAGGTCATGTTAAAGGAACATAGAAACCCACAAAACGATCTTTCAAGGACTATAGCTGGAACACCCTGAGCAACAAAATAAAATAATTTTGGATTACAAATGTAAATCAGCATATTGGATTACATCCCAATGCATAAAATAAATATTTCTAAATCCAGGCTAATATTTATAAATGAGTGAATAAATATATAAATTGGGAAATGATAAATTTTCTATGTAAAACAATTCCACATAAATTTGGTAGGTACTATATCCTCAAGAAGATGGAGCAGTTAGAACATATAATTCAATTCTCTCTTGGCTTGTAAGGTCTCTGCTAAGAGATCAATTTATAATTTAACAAATATTCTATGCCCGGCACGGTGGCACATGCTTGTAATGCCAGTGGCTAGGGAGGCTGAGACAGGAGGATTGTGAGTTCAAAGCCAGACTCAGCAATGTTGAAGCACTTAGCAACTCAGTGAGACCTGTCTCTAAATAAAATACAAAATAAGGCTGGGGATGTGGCTCAGTGGTTGAGTGCCCCTGAGTTGAATCTCTAGTACCAAAAAAAAAAAAAAAAAAGATTCTCCTATATATGACACGATGTGTTTTTCTTGCTACCTTTTAAATTCATTGTATTTACAATTTGACAGATTGTATAATGTGCCCTGGAAAGGAATCTTTTGGGTTGACTCTATTTGGGAAATGTTGAGCTTCATGGACCAGGACTTGGGATTTTTTCAGTAACAATTCTGTTTAATTAGCTTTCTGTTCCTTTCTCTTTTTCTTAAACTTCCATAATGCAAATATTTGTGAACTTACTGTGTCCCATAAATCCCAAAGGCTGTCTTCATTATTTTTCATTAGTTTTCCCCCTGACTGAGTTATTTCATAGGACCTCAATTTCACAGGTTAGTTCTATGCAATCTTATCTGCTATTATAACTCTCAATTGTATTTTTTATTACATTAATTGAATTCTTCAGCTTGAAGATTTCTTAGTTGTTTTTTATGAGATTTCACTCTGTCGAATTTCCCATTTAGATCAGGAGTGGTTTTTCTGATTTCACTGAATTGTCTATTTGCATTCTCCATGTAACTCACTGAGTGTCCTTAAGATCATTTTGTTGACATTTTTTCTAAAGCAATAGAAACATTAAGTTTAGATTGCACATAGTTATCTCCTTCCAAAGAGAACAATATGGAAAAAAGAGAAAGTGAGTTTAATAGTGGAGAAAGCAGACAAACACAAACTCAGCAAGGTCATCAAATGTTAAAAAAGCATTATTTATTTATTTGTTTATTTATTTATTTATTATTGAGGATTGAACCCAGGGTCTTTCTACCTCTGAGAAAAAAACAAACTATCAAATAATAAATAGATAGAGGCAGTTTTGCTAAGTTTTTTAGAGGGTGGTCTTGATATTGCAATTCTTCTGCCTCAGACTCTCAAGTAGCTGGGATTAAAGGTTTGTGTCAATGCTCCTGCATGAATTAAATATTTGATGATATTACAGATTATTTAGGATTGTTTTAGGTTTAATAATATTAAGGTTTATTAGTGGGAAAAAAGTATTTTTTTAGTGTTATAGATTGAATTAGTGAGAGGATATTATATAATACTTAGGATTTGCTTGAAAATAATCAAGTTGGGAAGAAGGATGGAAACTAGAAAGTTTACATGGAACAGATTGGCCATGTGTTAATAATGTTGAAGGTACATTACAGGTATTGGGAGTTTATTCCATTATTTTCTTTATTTCTGTATATATTTTAACCCCCAAAATACATTTTTTTTTTTTAGGTTTGAGAAACACTCGTGAAAGACGATGAGAGAAAACCAGCAGTTATCACTAGAAAGCCACTGTCATATATTGTAGGGAATGTGGTACAAATATGTTTTGATTTTTCTTGTTAAGTCTTTCCAATGTTGAGGGAGTTTATGTCCTAAATGGCATTAGATGTCTAGAAAGTAATGTATTGCTCACATTTAGGATGATTTCTGAGGGCAAAGGGAAGGTTAGGCTATGGAAAATGTTTGATTTTCACTATTTTTGAACTGTTTCATTAGAAACGTCTTGGTCTCAAAATCATCCGCTACTCTGATCTGCTAACCAATTCACAGATAATTGATTGACTCCATGGTAATGGATGCAATAAGAGTGTTTGCTTTATCAATGACCCCTGAGTTCTTTCTTTTTTTTTTTTAAAGAGCGAGTGAGAGAGGAGAGAAAGAGAGAGAGAGAGAGAGAGAGAGAGAGAGAGAGAGAGAGAGAGAGAGAGAATTTTTAATATTTATTTTTTAGTTCTCGGTGGACACAACATCTTTGTTGGTATGTGGTGCTGAGGATCGAACCCGGGCTGCACGCATGCCAGGCGAGCGCGCTACCGCTTGAGCCACATCCCCAGCCCCCCCTGAGTTATTTATTAAGAAATAAAACCAGAAATCAAGCCTTTTTCATTTCTTTTAACTTCTTTATTATTCACAGATACTTATATATGTTTATGTATAAATCTGTCTGTAGGTTGAATAAAAATCCCTTTCTTTGACAGTTTTCACTATGGTATGCGTTCATTTTAAAACTGTTTTACATATTATCAGAAGATAGTAGTAACTGCTACTTAATCTCAAGGTAAATCTAGAATACGATAATGTGAAAATGATTTGGTTTTAATAAGGTAGCAAATATGATTTGTTGTAGGGGAATGAGCTATTACCAATTCTGATTAGTTGGTATTTATATTTTTCTTTCCCTTTTTTTTCTGTACTTATAGGTGTTTTACATTTGTTAGAATATTTAAACACTGTTAGAATGTAAATGCTGCATTTTGGGGAAAAATACAAATAATCATGATGTCACCCGGATGATCAAAAGAATGTATGATAATAAATCATTTGAAAAATAGATGTTTTATTACTCTAATGTTGAGAGAAATTAAGGTTTGTTCATTTAAAATTGACCAGGTAGGTTTACTGATACATAAAAAACATATTGTATGCTACATAATTCTGGAAAATATTAAAAACTTACTTTTTTATCTCTTTCTCCTTCTCTATTTATCTTTCAATTTCTGGAGAAATTGATTGCTTGAGTGGGAAACAATTTTCCCATAGTCACAATGTTAATCAATAGCAGAAAGAACCTAAAATCTCAATCATCTTTGCTCCATGTCTTAATGTCTCAATAGAGTCTTGAATATTTTTATCACACCCTCTTAGCATGATCCCTTTTAGAGAATAAGTAATATGTAGAAGGAAAAGTAAAGTTTCACTTCAAAGTAAACGCGTATTTTTGCACATGCGTTCACATTCATGTGTGCATATTTGCTTTGCAATATATGTCAGAGGAAGTGCTAATGAATAGACAAAACCTGGCTCTGAATAAACACCCAGTTTTCTCACACGGAACATATCAATATTCATGTAACCTTTGGCTAGTACATCTACCATGAATTGACCATAAAATGTGCCTATTTGGTTAGGGTGGTTGTTGATCACCTTAATGAACATGGAAATGTCTTCATAATTTTTTTCTGTAACACCACGGTCTATTGCATCTAGGATACCACCCTAAATGCTGGCCTTCATTACTCTCTTTTTTACCTCCATTTTTGGTATCATCTCACACTATCCCTTAGCATAAACCATGCTTACTATTTCTCAAACATGTCCTAACCCCCTTTTATTTCTCTGTTTATGTCAGTTCTAGAAATACTGCCCTCCATACTCGCTCCTTTCATGAGTAGTTTCAATCCTGGGTACCCTTTATGGGTACGGACTCCATGGTTTTCTCTGTTGTCATGATCTCCCCGTGATTTCTTCCTTTTATGAATTCCTCAAGCAATAACTCATACAAATAAATGTGTGCCTTTCCAAACTGCAGTGTATAGACAAGGACAAAATATTATATATCTTTGTATATGGAAGCCCCAAGTAGATGCAATATAAATGTTTGTGAGTCTAGTAAACAATGTCCAATTTTCCATGACATTATGTCCTGATCTCCCAATGATTAGTCGTAACAAGAAAAAAAGCAAAATCACCAGCCTAGAATAGTGGTTTCTAAGTCTATGGATCTTGGATCAGCCAACAGGGTTACATCATAATTATTTGAGAGCTTAAGAAATTATTCAGGGCAGTACCCCAGAGGGCTTGGTGCAGGTTTGTGGATGTGTCCCACAATTCCAAAGTGTAGCCCCAAAGGGTTCATTCTAAGGAGGTTGTTTGCATTTATTTAAAATTGCTATTTTCTAGCTTTAAGCAGAGATTTTCAACTATAACTACACATTAGAACCACCCAGGATGCTTTCAAATCAAGCCTTACCTCTAGAGATGCTGATGTAATTAGAGTAGATCAGTCACTCTAAAACAACTCTCATGGTCTGCCAGGACTGAGAACCACTGTGTAGACAACCTTTTCTAAATTGATCCATGGTAACCACTGGAAACACATCACTCAGACCTGTAATTGATGTTATTTCCAATGCTTTTTCTTTGCCTTCTCTTATTATACTCAGTCTGCCACCCAGGGCATGTTGGTATGATTTTCTTCCCACTTTATTTCTAAGAGTTTGTGTTTTATGAAATTGAAGGGAGTTATCTCCAAAGGCTGCCAGGAGTGTGTCAGGGGAATGGATTATGAGATTTTGAAAGCCTGATTTCACCATCCTATTGATCTTCTCAATGAGCAAAGGAACTTCAAGTTTTATTAAGAAAGGTGCTTTGTGTTATTATTATGGTTTGATCTGGAATATCCATGTGTTTGAAAGCATGACCCCCCAATGAAACAAGATACAGAGGGGCTTATAAGCGAGGATGCCAAACCCATCAGTGGATTGTTATATCAAATGGATTAACCCATTGATAGCTAAATGGACTACTGTGAAGTTGAACATAGTGGGAGTAGACTGGGGATGTATTCCTGGAAGGATTCTCCTCTCTCCCTCTCCCCCTACCTCTCTGCTTCCTGGCTGCCATGAGCTGAACATCTTTCCTCTGTTCCACCATGTTTTTCCACCATGATGTTGTCCCTCACCTCAGGCCACCTCATTGAAGCTGGCTGACTGTGGACTCAATACTCTGAAACCATGAGCCGAAATAAATTTTTCCTTTTCTAAGTTGTTCTTATCAGGTACTTTGGACACAATGATGAAAAGCTGACTAATGCAATTAGCAAGATAACTAATTGCTTGGGCTCAAATAGTGCTGGGAATTACATCTCTGAATATGTCTCAAATAGATCACCTCAGAAGGTAGTTTTAAGATTAAAAAGGAAAGTGAATACTTATAGATGGTTTTGCTGGTTTCCTGGCAACCTAAACTGTCTTGTCCCCTGAATCTACAATTGTCTTAATTCCCCCTGAGACCTTCATGCTTTCTATTCTAAGAATTTATTATTTTTTTCAGAAATGAAAGTTGGCTTTGGCAGTGTTTCAGTGCAAGGTCAAAAGCAGCAACAAACATTTGCTTTTGAATCATTATGTATCAATTTGAGACTTGAGTTTGAAGCATAATTTACTCTCTCAAAATAAAAGAGAGCAAACAAGATGCCTATTTTTTAATTGAGCAAAGAACTTAAAGGGATTTCTGAACTTTGTTGTCCCCAAAGAAATGCACAGATGACAGCTATGGTCCTGCTCATCCCTAGGTATCAAGTTCATGCATTTTCAGCCTCAGATAATTGCAGTTGGAAAAAAAAAAGAAGTGTTCTCTTTTGGCCTTCAATTAATTGGGTCCTCAAGGCACTGAAGGCTGAGCCTCGTACTTTTAGAAGCAAAGGAAAGCTATGCCTGGAATACAAAGGCACAAAGGGTCTACTCAACCTCTTTCCATAGGATCTGTGGTTACTCTCTTACATTAGCTTCTGTCCAGAGGTTGCTCTTGTATTTCTATTGTAGGGTTTTGGGATGTTTCATATAACCAGTGGAGTGTTGGTAAGGAATTTGTTTGCAGAGCTCTAGCATCTCAGCACCAATTGCCTGGCTGTTACCGCAGATTCCTGAAGGGACCAATGCCTGTTAGTTATTGCATCATGAAGAATCCCACAAAATATCTCCCTTATTTTGAAAATAGGAATTTATACTCTTAGGATTTGGCTCTGACTTATTGAATGTAAAAGTAGCCATAGGTCAGTGTATGGGCAGACTCTGGTTACCCTGAGTTTCCTGCTTTCTGATGTACATAACCCTATGCCATTTCCCTATCCTTGAGTAAAGACAGGACTTGTGGCTTTTTTCTAAATAAAATCAATAAAATATGACAAAGGTGATAAAATGTCCCTTCCTATTATTTTGTTATATGACAAAGATTCCTTCTTAACAGGTAGACACTTTGTGAGTTCATAAAATAAGTGGCCACGTTATAGAAACCCAGTTGTCATTTCTTGGCAGGGACCTCTAGGAAATGTGTGTGGCCTCTGGGAATTGAGGGTGGTCTTCAGCTGTCAGTGAGCAAAAGGCTTGTCCCCATCAGTCATACAACAATGGTGAATTTTCCAACAACTTGAATGACCTGGGAAGTTGATTCTTCCTCCAACAAGCCTTCAGGTGAGAATATAACCCAACTGACTGCAGACTGTAGTCTTTATGAGACCCAAAACCAAGGATCCAGTAAACCATTCCTACACTTCTGACCTCTACAAACTGCGAGAAAACTAATGTGCTATTTTTGAAGTCATTAAATTTATGGTAATTTATTATGCATCAATAGAAAATTAATACAAACAGAGACCTCCTGGGGGCTTTTAAACTAACAAATTATCCTACCTGGCATTTGCTTATCTGAATCAGGTAATTAAGAAATGGCAATTTAAATCTGCAAAAAAACATCACGATCCTTTGTGTTGACAGCAAAGTGTAGTAAAAGGAAGAACTTTCACTTATTCCTACCAGAAGCCAAGTTTTGGGGAAAATTCAACTTTTCTGTTATGTTCTTACCTGTCTTACTCTAAAACATTGACATTATGCTACTTCGTTTTACTCTTCATTCTCATAAATTTTCATCATGGAGAAGAGAGGGTAATCTTCATTTCCATCAATAAAAGTACTGTTTCCCATTCTGTGTTTCCCAAGGACCACTTTTGAAAAGTAACAAAGGATTTCATTACAGAAGCTGGGCTTCTGAGGCTTGATAATTTATTTGCCTTGTTATTCAGTGTTCAGTTGTTAGAGCTCAAGGCAGGTCTCTCAATCTTTAAAGTAGGACAATGATATAATATAATTCCAATCACTGGATTGAAGGAAGGTTGCATCCTACATATGCAGAATTCAATTAGGCCCATTGGTTGGTGGAAAAAGGTCTGAATTATTGCACACAGATTTCCCAGCCATTAGAAAGATATCAATTCATTGCTTTCTCTGTCCAATCATTTTTTTGCTTGTTTTGCCACTATTGCAATGCAATTAAATTAATTTCTCTTCATAAATTTACTAGCATACTATTAATTTTGATTTCTACAT
This sequence comes from Spermophilus citellus, assembly GCF_964194105.1. Taxonomy (NCBI): domain Eukaryota; kingdom Metazoa; phylum Chordata; class Mammalia; order Rodentia; family Sciuridae; genus Spermophilus; species Spermophilus citellus. The sequence continues at coordinate 104,895 of NW_027672988.1, forward strand.
TCATCTGAGAATTTAGAGTAGAAAATTTAATAAGCACATTTAAAATTGTCACATGACATCCAAACAGAATAAAAAAAGAATGTGATTTCACAAATAATTTTATTTGAACCAGCATCTAGGTTGCTTTTCTAACAACTACATAGAAGCATGCATATCTTCTAGTAGGATGTATATCTGATTTCTCTGATATAAAACAAGTGATCTTGAAAGTTAGGTATACATCTACCAGGTAGACATTGCTTCTTAGTCATAGACTAAATATGATTTTAAAATAATAATATATATTTTTAAATTGACACTGATATACATTACTAGTACATAAATGTAAGTTGGTTGTGTCTTAGAGAATGAGTGTTTGAAGATGTATGTAGCACATATCTTTGTGTGTGTGTGTGTGTGTGTGTGTGTGTGTGTGTGTGTGTGTATATTTATATATAAAATAAAGTCTCGGATTCATTCTTTAGATGATCCATACATCTCTCTGTATGCCAGTGAAATTGCTATAGTATCACTGTAGGGAAGATAAAACAAATAACAATTTTATTATTTTTTAAGTTTGGTTTACCTATTAGCCATTCTGGGTCCACTCCATTCCAAATGAATGTTAGGATCAGAAAGTCAGTTGTGCAAATAAGGTTTTTGGAATTTCATTAGGATTGCATTAAATTTGTAGATCAATGTGGGGAGTACTCTCATCTTACCAACATTAAGTCTTCCTTACCAATATTAAGACTTCATGAAGACAGATGTCCTTCCACTTACTACTTATATCTTCATAACTTTCTACCACCTATTTTTGTTTTCAGTGTCCTGCACTTTTTTTTTGCACTGGGATTGAACTCAGGGCCTCATGCATGCTAAGCAAGGGACTGTACCACTGAGCTACACTTCCAACCCTTTTTATTGTTTGCTTTGTTTTGTTTTATTTTGAGAAAGAATCTTGCCCAGGAACTTAGGCTAGTCTTCAACTTGGGATTCTCCTGTCTTAGCCTCTCTGCACTTTTCTTGATAAATCAATTTTTAAGAATTTTATTCTCTCTAATGCCATTATAGATAGACTTGTGATCTTAATTCAGTTTTCAGGTTTTTCATGGCTACTGGCTAGAAATGCAATTGAGTTTGGTATATGCATCTTGTTTTCTATAACTCACTAAACTTGTTTAATAACTTTAAGGTTTTTTGATGAGATTTTCAGGATGTTCTCATAAAAGTTCATGTCATTTTCAAATGGAAATAATTTTTCATTTTCCTTTTCTAATCTGTGTACCTTTTACATTTTTTTCTTTCTCAGTTTGTTGAACAGGATCTGAATTACAGTGATGAATAGAAGTGGTAATAATGAGCATCCTTACCTGTTTTCTTGATTTTGGGGAGTTGTTAGCCTGTCACCATTCAGTATGATATCAGATATGGATTTTAAATTTTTTATTGGTGCATATTAACTACACAGAATGGTGAATTTTATTGTGGCATATTCAAACACACACATAATATAATTTGATCTATTTCACTCATGAGTACCTCCCGGATTCTACCTTCCTGTCTTGTTCTGATCTTCTTTCTCTTTATTAATAGTCACCCTTCTATTTATATGAGATTGCTTTCATTTTCCTTTTGCTCTCTAGCTTCCACATATGAGAAAACATACACAATGATACTGGTTATTCTGACTCTGATTTATTTCCCCTAACATGATGCTTTCCAATTCCACCTATTTTCTTGCAAATGACATAATTTTATTCTTTATAGCTGAATAAAACTCCATTGTGTTTATGTACCACATTTTCTTTATCCATTCATTTGTCAATGGACACAAAGGCTGATTCTATAACTTGGCTATTGTGAATTTGTGCTTTTATAAACATGGGAATGTGTGTGTCTCTGGAGTATGCAGTTTTTAATTCTTTTTGCAAAATACTGAGGAGTGTTATAGTTGGATCATATGGTACGACCATTTTTAGTGTTTGGAGGAATCCTCATAGTGATTTCCATAGTGGCTGTACTAAGTTACATACCCACAATCAGTGTATAAGTGATAAAAACAAATCTCAATAGTTTCAGAAAACTCTCTTGACAAAATCTAACACACCTTCATGAATTCATAGATAACTTTATCAAGTCCAGGATGTTCTCTTTTCTCCCTAGTGTGTTGAATGCTTTTCTCATGAAGGTGTGTTTGAGTTTGGCAAATAGTTTTTCTGCATCTATTGAAATGTGATCATTCTTTCTATTTTTTTTCCATTAATAACGTGGGTTTTGTCCTTTACTAAGATGGTATATTATCTTGATGGATTTTCATATGTTGAATCAACCTTGGATTGTTGAGGTAAGTCTGACATAAGCATGATCTTTTTAATATATGTTGTTGGATTTATTTTGTTTTAATTTTGTTGAGAGTTTTTATGTCAATCTTCTTGAAAAATATTGGTCTATACCAATATTTTTTTTAATCTTTTGAAATCTTTGGTGCTTTTATCAGAGGGATAATGGCCTCATAACGTGAGGTAGAAAGTGTTTTATCTTTGTCTAGTTTTTGACAGACTTTATGAAGGATTGGGGTTAAAGCTTATTTAAATACCTGGTAAAACCCACAGATGACACTGGACTTTTCTTTTATGGCAAAAGGAAATTGATTACTAATTCAAACTCTTGTTATAGATTTCAGCTCAGAATTTTAATTTGTTATCATCAGTTTTAGTAATATGTGTATTTCTAGAAATTTATCCACTTTAAATTATACAATTATTGATACACAATTGTTTATGGTAAATTTTTTATATACAATAGGGTATGTGTGTGTGCATGTGCATTGTGTGACCCTAGATTATGTGGGTGTGCCCAATGTGATAAGAAAGGTCCTTACAAAAGGGAGACAAGAGGTAAAATCATAGATTAGAGTCTGACAGAAGTAGAAGGTGAAGTCTTTTACTTTGAAGATGGAGAAACAGGTCATTATCTAAAAAATGCAGGCAACTTCTAGAGTTGGAATGACAAGGACATGGATTCCAAGGAATATGGCCCAGTAGACTTTTGATTTTAGACTGCCAGGATTAATTGTGGACCTCTGACTTCCAGACTATAAGAGCACAAATTTGTGTTCATAAATTTGCGTTAACAGTTAAGCCATGAAGTTTGTGGTAATTTGTTATAGAAGCAGTAGAAAACTAATACACACCATTTATTGAACAATTTGTCACTTTCTTCATACATTTAATTTTCAGAATCTATCATGGCTCTTCCGGGAACAATACTTAGCAAATGACACACTTAAGTATTTTAATCTTAAAACATATTGTCTTATATCTTTGAAATGTTCCTTTGTAGATTAAAATACATCTCAGAGGCCTAATTACCCGAGGGTTTTTTTTTTCCCCAGTTAAGAAAAAATGTAGGTACTTGACTTGCTTAGCAAGACAATCAGCTTAATAACCAGACTTCTCTACATTTCTTTAGTCCTTGAAAAACAAAGCCTGGACTCAGATTTTCAAATTTATGATCTACTAAAAAAAATGAGAATGATCTTACCTGTTACAAGCTGACAAAGTCTGAGAAAGAACTGATCACACATTCCTCAGTGACCACCTGGTCCAAGCTGCCGTATCTCTCAAGTGGAATTTCCACTGTTTGCACTATTATCACCTTACTGTCCATTCTCTGTACAATGACCAATATGTGTTAACCCTCTGCTCAAAGTTTTCTAATGATTTTCTATCTCACTTGGAGTGCAGCCAACACCCTACATGACCTGACCTCTTTCCTCTCCTTCCTCATTGCTTACGACTTGTCCTCTTAACTACTCCTCTTCTGCTACCCTGACCTCCTCTGTGTTTCCTCCAACACTCTAAGGATGGTCCTGCTTCAGAGCCTGTGCACTCCTTTTTTCTTTCCTGAAGGGCTCTTTCCCTAGCAAATCCTTGATTCATTCCCTCATTTCCCCTGCCCCCATCTCAGTTCACACATACCCACCTTATAGAGCTATTTCCCCTGACTTTATATGAAGCAGCACTCGGATAATTCTTCACTCTTCATTTTCCTTTCCCTACCGGTTTTTCTTCTGAGGCACCACCCGTTCACTATGATCTATTCATTTTAATATTTTTGTCTTTTCCCACTTGAAATGTGGGAAAAATCATGCCTAGAGAATGGTAAGGACTTCATGCACATCTGAATTAATCAGTCCTCAGACAACAGAACTAAGTATAATGGTGAGTATATGTCTGCTCTTTAATATTGAAGAATGACTTGCAGTCATTTGGGATACCTGGTTTTGAATTAAATTTCTTCTTTCTAACTTGAAATGAAGGCACATCTGCATACTTCTAAATTTTATCCTTGGATGCAATATTTAGACAAGAGTCTTTACTTAAGGGCTAGGGAAAGAACGAGTCATTCTACTTTAATCTCAGAAGGCTCTGGTAAAATTTGCATGAGAGGTCCTAGAATGGTTCTTTTGCTTTTATAGAGCAGACACTCATGTCATTTCATTCTTTTTAAAACACTTTCCGTAAGTTTCATTTTCTGAATAATAATGCACAGTTTATTTCCTGTATTACATTGTATTTTTTTCTCCAATAGAGTTAAACATTGTATAAAAATGGATGGGGTATTATGTTGTTCAAGAATATTTTGTAGGTTTGGGAAGTTTCTAATGCCATCATATATGTGAAGATCATTTATATTCATGACTTATGCTAATATGTCATGGAAAGTGTTTAGCTATTCTTTCATGTATTGGAATATTCCTTCTGACCCTTTTTCCCAGTGTATTTGGAAGTCAATTAAACAAATGATGCCGTGAGAGATGTAACTAGCCTGAAAAGTCTATTTCCCTGAGTCTCAGAATTTCAATTTATTGACTGAACTTAAAGCATCTTCAAACAAGTAACTTCTAATAATTATGTCTCAGTCCTATTTGATCTCATAGTTATATAAATATGAATATCAAATTTTAGGAGAAATGTCACACATTACACTAAGATGAAGTTAGTCTGTTCCTAGCTTTGGTTTTCTATGAAAATGTATTCAGCACACTTTCTTAGGAACAGACTAGGTTTGAGGCTGAACAATGCTGAGTGGAGGCTTAGCACGAAATTTTTCATCTTGGTTTAGCTTGACATAGAGAACACATGTGCTGGGGTCGGGGGAGTGTTCTGGCCCACATATTCAATTTGACCACTAGCTGTGTGACTTCACAGAGGCCTGTAGGCTTCAGTCTCTTCAGGAACAGGACAGTGGGGTTGCAGAGTAATGCTGAGGGCTTCTTTCATATCCTAGCTTATAGTGAGGCTGATTCAATGGCAAATGCTTTGATCCTCTGATGAACTTACATTTTTAAAGAATAATGATTTGGGGATGAACTAATATTAATGTGTGGAGGGATGTTGAAGCCTAAAAGGGAACTGAACCCATCTAAGATTATTATCTTATCTCTAGCAATAAAGATACTGTGGCAATTTTACAAAGTGATGGTGAACATTAGAAAAATCCTTCTGGTTCAACCATATGTGAATGGAAAAGGTCACTTTTAAAAGAATTTTTTTCATACTAAGAAGAAGGTAAGAAGTTTGCATGATTCCAAAGCTTCAATCAAATGTATTCAAGTTTTCAAAATATACTTGCCAAATTAACCTCTATTTGATACTGTGTTTTTAAATTGTCAATATTTTCTCTTTTACTGTTGATATTAAAGCCCAAACATAAGTTAGCCAAAAATTCAAATGAATAGATTGTTAATCTTTTGTTTTTTAATATTGTCAATTGACTAGTTTTGAGGTCAAGTTCAAAGTTTGAACGTCTCATCATTTCATAATGGTGAATAATGTACTCTCTAATATTAAGTTCTTGCTGTTCTTATTCTGATCACAGCAGATTCCTGCTGTTCCATGAATGAAATTCAACTGCATTTCTGGGAATATGATGATAAAATGAGAGAATAATGATCATTGACTGATGAATTTATTGGAGGTGGTTTGCTCTACTTAGTTTCAGATTGTCAGCAGCTGGTCTGCCAAAGCATTGAATTTCTATTTGTAATACATTAGATTTATCTTTAAAACAAATGAGCATTGGAGACTATTAATGTCTTGGATGATCTTCTTCATACCAGCCTTATATTGCATTTTGCCTGCAATTTATTTCTTCTCTGAAATGTTTAAGCAACTTTTTGAACCCCCAGTGACTCAGGCCATCCATTAGGTCATGCCTTTCTGAAGCCATAAGAGTTGGCCCTGGCACATAAGGTACCCTGCACCCAAAGAGTCAGGGATGTTTTGTAGTATTCCACATCAAATTCCAGGAAAGGGTCTCTTCAGTTGTCCAGAATGTTATATGACCTAATAGAATTCAATGAAGATTATTTTATGCTTATATAATATTGCTTCAGAACAAGAACAAATGATACATCGGTGTACGAACGTTAATTTTTCAAAGACACACTTCATCCTAATATCGAATTAAAAATGCTCTTTTAGAAGCTTCTTGAAACTGAAAAAATAATAAATCAAAGACCCTCAAGTACATGAGGTTTATCTTGGTGCTCTGCAGAAATTTTGCTAACAAGGAAAAGTTATGGCCCTCAAGAAATAGTTTTTTCAGAAGACAGCTCTGCAATTCTAGTGAGGATATAATTCATGAGGAGTCCGGTGTGGGAAGGGAACTAGCTGGCTAAAATATGAATAAGGTTTATGCATTTTCCTCTTCTTATGAAAAGATTTTTTGAGTAGGTATTATATGAGGAAAGGTATTCCATATCATAGCAGCTTAGGGATAGTCGTATGTATTGAAAGCATGGGTCCATGAGGGCATTGGCAATAATGAATAACTTTTCTATTTCTACAATGTCATCCACACCTAGAGTTATCATGTCATGATATTAACTGCAGAGAGCAATTAGTTAGGCTTGGAGTTCCTCTGTGGCAGATGCTTTAAAGAATAACATACAGTTTTAAAATTTAAATAAAAAGGGACCAGAATCTTGGCAGATTGTGAAAAAAAAGTAAATCCTCTGCTCATCAGAGCAGAAAGCTTGATGGCGACAATGGGAACTTCAACTAACTTGAACATTCTTTTTCTATGCAAGTGTTGAAAATGCTATATATGTCATAAAGTTCAAAAGGAGAATGCTACCTAATTTGGGGAATGTGTTATGGTTTGGATGTGAACTTACATGTGAGACAATGCAAGAAGGTTCATCAGAGAAATGATTGGGTTGTGAGAGTCTTAACCCAACTAGTGAATTAATTCCCTGATAGGAATTAACCGAGTGGTAACTGAAGTGATATGGTGTGACTGGAGGAGGTGGGAATGGAGGCATGGCTTTGGGGAATATATTTGTATCTGGCAAGTGCAGACCTTTCTCTTTCTCTGCATCCCGATCATCACGTGAGTCACTTCTCTCTGCCACATTCTTCTGCCATGATTTTCAGCCTCACCTCACCCCCAACAGATGGAGCTGGACTTCTATGGACTAAGACCCCTGAAACTGTGAGCCCTCAAATAAGCTTTTCCTCCTCTGGAGTTATTCTGGTTGGGTCTTTTAGTTAAAGTGGCAAAAAAAGCTGACTAAAATAGAGATTTTATTAGATATGCTGGGCAAACAACTAAATTTTTTTCAGAGTGCCTTCAGTAGGTTACTGGAATGAGAATTGAACCTATTTACTTTGTGACATTCAAAAAACTGTGATCACTGAACAGTTGCCATGTGCTGAGAAAATTTATTTCCCAGTAGTCAATTAGAATTTCCTCACTCTCCAGACTCACTACAGACAGGATTCTGTCACCTAATTTGTCCCTACATACTCTCATAACCCAGTCCCTGGGAAGATAAAACTAGCTGGGGAAGACTAGATGACTTTTCAAGTTGTAGTCATCAATATAGTCTCATTTCTTCTTAATGCATATTATAATTATTTAATTTTTCAAGTAATATTTGTTTAATATGTATCTTTTCTTCCATGACTACCACCCACAATATGTTTGTATGTATGTATGTATGCATGTATGTATGTATGTATCTATCTATCCATTCTTGAAGAGATCAGGAGTAGAGGACAGGCTTAGCATGTTCAAGTCCCCTTGCTTCAGTCCCCACCACACACACACACACACACACACACACACACACACACACATTCTTGAAGCAGGTGGTGCATGACCAAAGTTGGGAAGGACAAGATAGGAGAGGAGAAGTAGAATTATAAACATGCCATAGTCTTAAAAGGTCTTAATTTCAGATATAATGAGAAGGCTTAAATTCATAAAATGAAGACACTGGCAGTTGCCTTTCTAAGTGTCAATGGACTGTCTTAACTCATTAAATTGTCCCAACATAAATACCATGCATGGCTTTTAAGAACCCAGATCATCTCCTTTGTACATGTCCTTCTAGGTGTATTTCCTGGCATACAAAACTTCAACTTTGATATTCTTTCAATTCTACAAACAAGCGCATTCCTTATTGCATAGGCTCTGCATATACAGTCCTCCTCTTCCTTTGCCCAAACAATTCCTATTTCTGTTTCCATTTCTCTGCAAATGACTTCTTTGTAACTTTCTCTGATTCCTCTGACTACTTGAGATTTCTTCCTATATGTCATACATATTTTCTAAATAGCAATTCTATTTTAAATATTTAGGGAATCATTTCTGTGTCTTCTATCTGTGATAGAGCTGGATTATCAACTTGATCCATTAAGAGATGCCTAAGAATAAAAGACTTGCAGGTGTGTTTTCAGAAAAGAGTAGTACATGGGACAGCAAATGGAGTGGGCAGACTCACCTTGAATATCCAATATGTCGGGGGATCAGATGGAGCAAAGGATGGAAGGAGTAGGAATCCCACACACAGATGCACACTCCATTTTTCTTGAGCAGAGGCTTGATTGCTGCAGCAATCATCTGAGGACATTGGGCCCTGGATCCTTCCCTAGAGAGTTTCCAGACCTTTGGGCCTAGCCTGGGATGCATGATTAGTCTTTCTCCTGAGGCTACAGATTCTTGGACTGAGCTGCTACACCTTTCTCCAGCTCTCCAGCCTGCACTTCACTGTGTACTATCCAGCTTTTGGTCCTGTAAGACAATTTAATAAATCCCTTTTTGTAATCATACACATGTACATCCTGTTTGTTCTGTTTTTGTAAGAATTCTGAGTAATAAAATCTCCCAAGATATGAAGTGCCAAGAGACTGGGGACTGTGATCCATAAATTCATATCCCCAGGGCTTTGTGTAGTATTTCATAAGCAGACTATCATGATATGTGTGTGTGTGTGTGTGTGTGTGTGTGTATACACATATATATATAATATATATGTATAACAAAATCAGAAGAGAAAAGCTTGTTTAATTTGTGAGTACAAGGTACAATTGTGGTTGCTAATTTATTAAAAATATGATATGTGAAGAGCTCTTATAATTTCATTTTAACAGGTAAATAAGCCAATTAAAAAATGGTCAAGGAAATTAGATAATTCACCAAAGTATTTTGTTTCCTGGGAATTATTTTGCTTCAGACCAATTTTACCTCTAAGACAAGTATAAAAGCTAAATACAATATTAAATGTGAATGAATCTCTGAATGAATCAGAGAGTTGTTAAAGGCATTGATGATTTGCAGGGCTGCTATCTGGAAGAGAATAAATTCAGAATAAATGATCTTGATGTTTGGGAATGCTTTTCTATTTGAGATGATTTCTGAACATTGGTTATTTCTGCCATTTTTTCAAAATATAAGTGACAATTTGGGCATGATGTTGCATGCCTATAATCCCAGTATCTCTGGAAGTTAAAGCAGGAGAATGGCAAGTTTGAGGCCACTCTTAGCAACTTAGCAAGAGCCTGTATCAAAATAATGAATTAAAAAGCATGGGGGTATAGCTCAGTGATAGAGTGTCCCTGGGTTCCTGGGTTCAATCCCTAATACTGTACCATACAAGACAAAATAAACAAAACAAAAAGACTCTCATGGGACTTGTTAATATCTAGGGAGACTGTATTACTCAGGGTTCTCTAGAGGAAGAACCAACAGGATGTTCATGTTTATGATTACAAGAATCACTTTCCCTAAGAGGAAAGCAGGGTCAGACCAAAGAAAGAGAAAAATCACTCCAGGTTGGTAGGTAGCAACAATTTGTTCTTAGATACAAGGCAGTTTGGAGGCAGCAAGACGGGGCATATCTCTCTACCTGCTGTATACATGGATTTAGTCCATTTTACCATTAAGGAAAGGGCAAGGGAAAAAGTTTCCTGATGTTAAGCCACCCAGGTGCCTTCTTATTTAATTTCTATTTAAAAGTATTGTTTGGACTTCCAACGTTCTGGTAAGGGATCCTCAGGGAGGAGGGGGAATGTCTTTGGCAGCAGCAGTTATCTTGGTGGCTCTTATGTTTCTATGTTTCTTGCAGTCACTGCAGCCCATAACTTAGTTCACAGACACATAACCAGAACAAATTTTCACAACAGTGTGCATTCTTGATTGAATGCTGTAAGACTTAATTGAAGTCTGTGATGCAGTCATAATTTAAAAATACACAATAAAGCACTAGAATGTAGCACAATCCAATTCTGGGAAATGAGCAATAGCAAATATAGTCCACTCCTGAAATCCATGGGGGATTGGTTTTAGGATCCCTACTGGTACCCAAATCCCAGGGTACTTAAATCCCTTATATAAAATAGTGTAGTATTTGCATATAAGTATACACATCCTCCTGTATACTTTAAATCACCTCTAAGTTACTTTTAATACTCACTACAATATAAATTGCCTGTAGGTAGTTGTTATTCTATATTGTTCAGGGAATACTGACAAGAAAAAAATAGTGTCTGTACGTGTTCAGTACAGACTTGGGTTTCCCTTTTACTTTGTGCAGTTTTATTTGTGGATGGTTGAATCTGTGGATGCAGACCCCAGGGGCATGAATGGATAACTGGAGAGTAGAAACTCATTCAGAGGTGTAAGTGTAAACCATTCTGTCTCTCTCTCTCTCTCTCTCTCTCTCTCTCTCTCTCTCTCTCTCTCACACACACACACACACACACACACACACACACACACAAACACACACACACACATACACACACATTTCTAAAACAACTTTGACTTGTTGAAATATCTACCCACTTCTGAATGTTCATGAAACAGAAAAGATAGTTTTATTGTAAATCCAGAGAATAAACTGTAGTTAGTTTAAGCTAAGAGTAGACAAGTCTCCTTGCACTTCCTGGGAAGACATTTGTACTGAATTGAGAAATAAAGAAGGATTGGGGGCAGATTTTCCTGTTGGATGCTATGGTGCACATGTGTGCCCTTTGGACTCACTCACATTTTGAGACCTTGAGTAGGTTTGCATATACACACTGAGGATAGCAGATGAACAAGTATGGATTCTAAATTTGCTAGTTTTGAGATCACCCCCTCTCTTGACTTTGTGCTCTCTGAAAGGACTATTTTATTATATTATTGAGGCTAATTCATTTAGAATTTTCTGTTGTATAGAGAAATGCATATTTAATAGCAAACTTTGAACACAAAAGTGCTGACTTTATTTTGAAGGTATGTGTGTGTTTATGTGTATTTTTTATGATTATTTATATATTTTTTATGGCTCTGGGGAAAATATGAGGGGATATACAATTTTGGAGAGAACAAAAAGAGGAAGGGTATTAGAGTATAGGCAATTGGAGGGGAGAAATAAGCAAAAGAAAGAACCAGAGAAAGAGAAAGAAAGGTGAAGAATAATGAAGATGTTAGAGCAAATCCATGTGTATGCAAGATTTATCTTGAGGGCTGGGGTTGTGGCTCAGTGGGAGAGTGCTGGCCTAGCATGTGTGCAGCACTGGGTTTGATCCTCAGCACCATATAAAAATAAAATAGAGGTATTGTGTCCACCTACAACTAAAAAATAAATGTTTCAAAAAAAGAATTATTCTTAAATTAATACATGCTATCTTAGGCTGGTGGTATTTTAGATTATTTTAAGTTTCATTTTATGCTTCATCCTTGCATTTGATATTATTAAAGATAATACAATATTTACATCATCCGGGAAAAAATAAACCTGATTTCAATGAGTGGACCACTTATTAAAGAGATAGAAACTTCTATGATTGAAAATTTAAAACTTTCTTGCTAATTTGAAACAAAAGTCTGAGGCTGCAAAGGTTGTGAGGAAAATTTTTTGTTGTATCATTTTTTTTTCATATTGCTATTTCAGGCAAAGCCCAATTTGGGAACTACTTGTCCAGGAGTAGATGGGAAGGTAGAATATGTATCCACAAAAGCACCTCTCTCTGAAGATTTCTATTTTGAACAGATGTGATCTCTGTCCAAAGAGCCATCTTGGTGTTACATATTGGATGCCTTAATTATTTTTTTTTAGCTCAAAGCAATAAAACAATTAACAGTCACAATAGACACCAAGCAAACTCCCTATAATGATGAGCTGAGAATTAAAGAAGAAACAATCACGGTTTGCTAATTTTCCTGAGATGCATTTAAAAATCTTTTCGTATTAATCTCTGTGATTCATAAAGAAAGGAGGCAGGCTGGCAAAGTTTAAATGATTGAACATGATGCCGGTGGCCTTCTGCAAAATCTGATTACAGCTTTGATGATTGATAGTTTGCCATTAGCACAGAGGGGGGGAAAGCCTAGAAATTGAACCAAGTAAATCAAGCAAAATCTTTCTAGTTTATAGGGAACACTTAGACATGATTCAAAAATATTTTAACCAAGATTTCATTTTCTGTAAATATATGTTGCCTTCAAATATGAAGTATTCATTTTGGTGACTTTTCCCTGAACTGCACTTTAATCTTGTCTTCAAGAAAGTCCAACTTGCCCTGCCACCTTATGCAGGCTTCAAGTCTGTGTGATTTACTTAAGCAACTGTGTACCACTCTATTTGTATTCCTGTTTTCATTTGACAGCTTCTAAAAGAATGCATGTTGCTGTTTCTGGGAGACATGGACATTGAAGGAAATCAGAGATAAGCAAAACAAGGAATCTGTTCTTTGCTTGAAAACTTTCTTACATTTGCTAAATGTCCATGTCTGTGTGACATATAGGACAAGCTGCCACAGATCATTAGCTTGAGCTTTAGTGCAGTGATAATGCATTCTTACCTGTCTGTACTGTCAGGGACCAGAAAAGACAATGAATAGTACCCTACATCTAGATAGAGGTTCTTCCAAAGGGGTTTAAGCAGAGAATTACTATCATGCTAGGATTTACTATCAGCTCACACATGAAACATGCTATGTTGTAGCAAATTTCTAATAACTAGTCAGATGAGTTTAGTGTCCATAATGATGGAGAAAATATGTATATAGTCACATACCCTCTTTAGAAGTAAATACCATACTTACTACTGTTTTTAAAATGTGTTAAATGCCCCACCAAGACTTGGTTGATAAGTATATCCTTACCACAGCACTTATCAATATTTACTGATATTTATTGTGTGCCAAGACCATAAGAACTGACATCATCCTTACTGAAAATGTACTGTGTCCTAGTACCCCAGACTCATATATCTGAGCACCTTCTGTGTGTGAGACTGTAACCTAATTAAATCATTAGGTCCCAAATTTTCAATTATCTGAATATTTCAATGAAATTGACACAAGTAAACAGTTGTATGAATGAATGAACACATTAAGCAGAAAAATTCTTGTTTAAGCATTTCTCTTCCCACCCATAAACAACTGTTCAATAAGCATTTTTTTTGGCCCAATTGTGCAGAAATTGAAACTGGGAACTGAAAATATTATTAACTTCTCATGAATGCAAAACTGACTAGTGCCTCAGGATGATCAAGAACTTGAGGACATAGAGGGTGGCTGGAAAAAAAAATTAGAGGAAAAAAGGTGACCAAAGAAAGATATTCCAAGCACTGTCTCTTGGAACTTCAAATGCTCTTTACCACTGATTGTCTTTCAAGTCATTACGATTGTTCTCTATCAGTTTCGTACTGCTTCAGTAACAACTTATTACAAGTATTGTGGTTTCATGTAACACAAACACATTGTCTTACTTCTAAAGGACAGAAGACCAAGGTGGGGTTCACTGGGCTGCAGACAAGGTGCTGACAGGGTTTCATTCTTTCTGTAGGAAGGAGCTACCTGGTTCATGTGGTTTACAGAGAATAAAAGGAAGAAATTGGGGAAACTCTCAGAAGCATTATTTGGGGCGCAGTCTTTCAAGAGATGAGTCCATCAGAAATATAAATCTAAAGCAAAATAAGATGTTTTGAATCAAATGGAATACTAGTCTACTGAATGCATGTTTGCCTGTATTTTGAAGTCTGGACTATAAATAGAGATATACCTGACAGATGTGGGTTCACTTTGTTATACACATGAGGAAATTATTATGGAAGAAAAATTTCATGTGTTTGATTTCATACACAAAAGCGTTCACATTTGTTAAGTTGACAGAAGGTAGAAGGGCTCCATTTGCTCCTCTTTTGAAGGGAAAACTCAGAGCTTTATGCAAATTTTGTGGTTAGATCTTTATTGAAACTCAGACCATCTTGTTTTCTGCACAAGAATCTTTGAAGTGCATTACTAGCCTATAGTTATGTGCATTTAATCACCTTGCAGGAAATCTTTCAGTTAATCTAATTCAGGTTATTTTCCCTCAATATAACTTCTGTTACATTCCTTTTTTGCTCAGAATGCTCATTCAATTTCTATTGTGTACAGGTTTACATAGACTCATGCAGTTTATTCAGGGTCCTCCTCAGATACCAAAATTTTCAGACAAACAAGTCCCTTATGTGAAATGACATAATATTTACATATTAACCTGGGCAATTAATTCTTCCATATACTTTAAATTATCTATAGGTTACTTTCAATACCTCGTACAATATAAGTGCTCTGGAAATAGTTGTTATACTATATTATTGAGGTAAAATGAGAAAATAAAATGGCTGCATGTGTTCAGTACAGACACATATTACTTTCCAAATATTTTTGATCTGTGATTGCCTGGATGAGATTGAATGAATCTGTGAATATGGAGGATCTACTCTATTCAAATTTTTTCTTAGGCTTTTCTCAGCTAAATTTAAAAAGGGAACATTTGTTTTTCTTTGTCTTAAATTTCATTCCCCAAAACATCAAGGGATCTCGGTAGAAGCCCTGGAGAGGGAAGCAGGATGGGAAGATCTCTGGAAAGCCTTCTCCAACTCCTATCAGACAACATTATGTTGTGGTGTTAGTGCCATGTTTGTTTTTGTTCTTTTGTTTAACTTTTTATATGTAAATAAGAATCTAATCAACTCATCTGCTGGGAAGAGAGAAGACAGCAGGTTTAACATTCTATCAAATACTCCATGGCACACTAGTTATATTATATGATTGCCCTTTTAGTTTAATATTTGTGATAATCCTATGAAGTCTCACCAAAGGAAGAACTGAAGCCAGGGGGTTAAGCAACACTCTTCCTGTCACAGAGCACTCATGGGGCTGCAGACAAACCCCAGAGATTGCTGTATACATTTCCTCAGGCTTTCTGAAAGCTACTTGCTGATTTCTAAATCTCATACTGAGCAAGAAGCAAATGTTCATTTCATATTTTATGCATAAATACACTAAACATTGAATTCTTCATTAAAGAAAGATGGCGTTTTTTCCCCCTTTTCCAATATGACCATCCTTTCACAACTGTGCTGCTAACACCAGAATTTCTGTTGCCATCGCTGGTAACAGCCCACATGTGAGATTCATTGCCTCAGCTTCTGTTCCCACTCTACCCCGTGCCACCTGTATGTTCACAGTCAATTTGCATTTTCTGTGCTGCAGTCTTCATTTTTTTTTTCCCGTAGGAGGAATATAATTGCACTTTATCTCAGAAGGTTATGCATTTAGTCCCAGTTCCTGAACCATAATGACAACTAACTTTTACTGACCACTGACTGCTACCAACACTTTCATCAACATTTGCTAAGTTTTTAGAAAGGGCCAGGCATGGGTCCAAAATTCTTAATTTAAGCTCCCTAATAATTCTGTAAAGTAGGGTCTCTTGTTGTTTCCCTTGATTGATGAGGAAATCCAAGTTCCAAATACAAATCACTTATCCAAGCTCAGTTAACTAGCAAATGTCAGAGCTGGACTCAAACCAAGAGCTATCTGGTTCCCCTTGCTTAAATCACTAAGACCATCCTGCAAATGTTGGCCTCTGCTGGACCTACTATGGTTTGTCTTTTTGTGCTACTGTGTGTAGCACCTATTCCAGTGTAGGCTCTATTGGCAAGTTTCTTCTGTTATGTTCATTATGGTTCTGAGTCAGTGCTGTTATGGTTTGGATATGAGCATGTCCTCCAAGAGCTCTTTTGTTAATGTAGAAATATTCATAGGGGAAATGATTGGTTTGTGGGACCTGTAACTTTATCCTACTTTGATGGACAGACAGGGGCAGGTGGGGTGTACCTGGAGGAGATGGGTCTCTGGGGTTATGCCCTCCTCAGAACCATTCCTCTTTTCTGCAGCCCTTTCCCACTCTTCCTTTACTCCACTGGCCACCAGGAATGTAGCAGCACTCCTCCATCATGCCCTTCCGCCATGATATGCTGCCTCACTTTGGTCCCAGAGCAATGGATTTGGTCCACAGGGACTAAACTTCGGAAACCGTGAGCCAAAATAAATTTCCTTCCTCTACGTTATTCTTGTTGTGTATTTTGATCATAGTGAGGAAAAGCTAACACAATTACTTACTCATTTGGTTATGCTCAGTTGAGTATTGCTACGATTTACCACTTTGTGGAGGTTAGTATCAGAAGTGAGGTTCCACCAAATTGGGAAGGCATCAACTGTTGTCATCACCTTTCTGGATTCTCATTCTTTTGGTTTGTGCTGGCTCTTACACATGTGTGCATGTGTGCACCCCGCCCCCCCACACATACGTATACACACACACACACACACACACACACACACACACACAGTCTTTCTACTCTAGGTTTCATGAGGAAATTAGCTGTTATCAAAGTGGGATGAGATCAGTCAGTGGCAGCACCATGGACTTCTTTAAGTATTTCCACAGCTCAGGAGCTCTCCTGTCTAAAATACTGCTCCCAGGAGAGACCCATTTAATTGGCCCTTGTAAAAGTGACTTACAACTTACCATAAGCAATCTTAGATAGGGCTATGGGCCAAGTATGTTAATCTGCTGCCTGGAAAGTGCTTCAGACCAAAGTGGGCTTGTCCCCACAACTCCTGGAAGGTAGGGTCTTCTTAGGAAGTACCCAGTGAGCTGGGCACAAAGCAAAATATCTAACTTAGGAAATGTTAGAATTATCCTTCTTTATTATGTCTTTTTTAAGGTAAAAAGAGAACCCACTGATTCTGTCTTGCTAAATTACAAGGCAAACTAGGCAGCTGTTTTGTAGGTCTGCCTACTGTGTGCTGTCCATTCAACATGTTCATATTTAACCCTCTGAGAAATACAGTGCCGAGAGCTTAAAATATGAACAAAATATATAGATGTTCAAGTAGATTGGAATCCAGTAAAAAGTAGACAAATTACTATATGAATTAACATAAATGTTTTCACTCAATCCTCATAAAAGTCCTTAAAAAAACGAATTATTACTTGAACTTTTACACATAAGCAATGAGAAGCTCAGAGAAATCCATTATCTGATATTTAAATGGAGAATTATTTAGCTTGGAAACCCATCTACATTACATTTTATCACTTTCTCTGGTAATAGACACTGCAGAAAATCTCTGGGGGCTTTTGTGATAACACAGTGTTTAAGATAGCAACTTTTCACTTGGCATGGTGTTGCATGCCTGAAATCCCAGTGACTCTAGAGGCTGAGTCAGGAGGATCACAAATTTGAGGCCAGCTTCATTAGCTTAGCAAGACTGTGCTTCAAAATATAAACTAACAAGTAGCAGGGGAGACTGGGGATGTTGCTTAGGGTAGAGCACCCCTGGCTTCAATCCTTAGGACCAAAATTAAATAACAAAAACATAAGAGTACAACAACTTTGGCATCATACAGATCTTGGTCAAATTTCAGCTCTTCATCAATACCTTTTATGACCTGGTGTGAGTGCATGCGCAAGGCTTCATGGACATGCACATGATAATAATTTACCTATATTATAGAGTTGTCATGTGTAGCAAATGTGATGCCAGTATCAATCCTACTAAAATTCTAACACATTGTAGATGCTTGTTAAATGGCAGTTAGCATATGTCATTATAAGTTAAGGGAATTTCGGTTTGGCTCTATGCAGTGCCGCTCTACTTTCCACAGATATAAGAAGAAGAAATGGAATCAGCTGGTGAACAAAATAAAATTCTGTCAGCAGGGATACCACCATTAACACTGATTTGTAAGCCCACCTCCTTGCCTCCTGAATCCTCCTAGTTTAATGTTCCTCTTACAGAAGGATCTTCTTTGAAAATAGCAACAAAGAAAGCACATCCTGATCATTTATGGCTAGTTAACACTGAGACTAAATACAAATATTCGGTTTCAAACAACCAAAGATTAGAGAATTGCTATTATAATGCTGTGCTTTCACTTAAATGCACCGGGTCACGGGAAGCCTGTTGGGAAAGTGTAAGGTCTTCTTTGCATTTGTGTGACATCTCGGTTCGTTTGCCCCAGGATGTGCCATCCCAGTAATACTCCTAAGAAACTTGAATCAGTATGTTAGTCAGCTTTGTGTCACTGTGACCGAAACACCTGACAAGAACAACTTAGAGGAGGAAACGTTCATTTTGGCTCAGAGTTTCAGAAGCTTCCTCTATGGTGGACTGGGTCCATTGCTCTGGGGCCAGGATGAAGCACACATCATGGAGGAAGGGTGTGATGGCTCCATTCATGGCAGCCAGGAAGAAGCAAGAGGAAGGGGGAAAGGGCCATAGGAAAGAGGAACATTTCCAGGCAGGGCACAGCCCCAGTGACCCACCTCTTCCAGCCATACCCCACCTGCCTACAGTTACACCCAGTCTAAACCGGACTGATTAGGGCACAGCTCTCCCAATCCAATAATTTCACCTCTGAACATTCCTGTTTGCATTAACATGGAGCTTTGCCGGGACAGCTTACATCCAAACCAAAACAAGTACAGGGACAGTTCAACCTTTTTTTTTCCTACTCATGATCCATAAATATAGTTTCTGGCTTGAAGACTAGATAGAAAACAGATCTATTTATTCATTACTTCATTCAGCAAATATTTATACTGTCCATCTTTGTGGTCTCTTCTATAACATGGAAATTGTACTCTTGGGTGATTCTTCCTCTGTATCCCTTGCTCTGTACAGGTCACATTTGCAGTTGCTTATCATACGTTTATGATATATAGTTGAGTAAGGTAAGACTATGTTTGGTGTGATAGTTCTGCACACAATGATAAAAGTGTGTGAAAAAAGACAGCCAAGGACAATAGAGAAAGGGAGGACTATTTTGTACTGGTGAGGTGAGAGGAAATTTTTGGCATTTGCATTTGTATGTATTTACATCTGTGTGCATATCTTGCATCATCTCTAATATTATTAAACCTCATAGATCATAATTTTCTCTAAGACAAGACTCCTAAAGTCATCTGTGATGAGCTCTGCTTTACAAACGTGATGTGATTTAAACACCCTTCATCATCATTCTTGATTTTCTTTCCACACTCACTCCTTAGGTGTCAGCGTCCTGGATTTAAGTTGCATTCATTTGCTGATGACTTTCCTACTTTCTCTCTCTTGAGCTCTATACATGAAAATTTGGCTGCATTCTTGATATTGATACCGCCCGTTTGTCAGTGCCATCCTGCTTCCCCACATGTTGAAGTTTGAACATTAGAGAAGCACTCCCAGGCAAGCATATGAAGCAGGGTTTATTTAAAAAGGAGAAACATAGACTTCTCCCAGGAGGGAGAAGAGGGCCATAGCTGGTAACATGGTATCCCCGGAGGCAAGGTGTTCTGCCCTTTTTATATGTTTTAGGATTTCTTTGTTCTCCTGCTTTTACCTGTTATCTTTCTCCTTCCTGCATATGTGACTAGGCACAGGAATGCTCCCTGGGATGGCCAAAAAGTGGGACACAGGTGGGCTGAAGGGGAAGGGCTGGGTGGAATAGACAAGGACAGATTAACAACCTTATAGCTTCCTGTAGGGAGGGGGAATTCCTGGGACAGGTTACCTTGGCAACAGGTTAGAGCCAGGTTCTTGATAAGATCCTTCAGGGGACAGTCTCCAACTTCCTGGACTAACTTAAAATTGGACTCCATGACTGAACTGACTCGATTTTCCTATCTACTTTTTGCCTGCCTGTCTAATTCTGGCTTTAGTATCTTCAATTGAATATCTAGCAAGCGTTTGATAATAACATGTCCCAAGTAAAACTTCTGATAACCTCAAATATTCCTTCGTGATTTTTTTATTTGCAAAATATTCCTTTCTGTAAAATTGCAAATAACATTTCTCAAAGAATTATCCAAATACATAAATAAATAAATAAGTAAATAAATAGTAAGTCCTCCTCCATCATTCCCTTTCCTTTATACCTTATATCTAATGGGTAAGCATATAAGCTTTATTTTCAGATCTCCCATCTGACCACTTCTACAGTTACTACCCTGGCCCAAGTTGACGTTCTGGCTGGCTGTGCTGATCTCTGATCTGGTCTCTGTCTGCCCTGGTTCTCCTCATGTCAATTCTCCACACAGTAGCCAGGGTGACATTTTAGAAACAAACATGAAATCATGGCACTTATCTGCTCAGAACCGTTCAATGAATTGCCATCACCTTCTGAATGAAAGCCTTACCATGACTAAACAAGGCTCTCTCTGATTGGACATGGGTCCACCTCTTTGACCTCCTTTTGCACCCCCCTCATTCACATTGCTTCAGCCATGCTAGCCTTCCCCAAGCCCACTGTGTACACCAAGCTTGTTTCCAACCAGCGCCCTGTTAGCTGTCTGCCTGGAACACAGTTCCTCTATGTCTTCCTATGACTCAACCCCCTTACTTTATTTCCTATTTTTAAAATGTTACTTCCTCAGAATCCTTATATGACTAACCTACCTACAACATCCACCCATTACCTGCCATTTTTTTTTACCATTCTTTATCATCACTTGAACTTTATATTCACTTGAAATTATGAGCGTGTGTGTATCTGCACACACACACACACACACAGACACAATACATGGAAACACACACATATCCATACAGTAATTTATTACTTGAAATATTTATATAGTCTTAGTATGATCTTTAATAAAATCTCTCTCTTTTTCTTACAGAGAGAGAAGTGTTGGATCTCAAGATGTTGGACCATGTCAGAGTCAGTACCTATTGCAAGGATCAGCACACAGTAATTGCTCAATAAATGTTGTCAAATTTAATTGAATCAATACAGTGCCCTTCACATTTATTACTCATTTGCTTGCATGGATTTTAAAATTGACTAAAAGATTAATCAGGTTATCTTTGCAGGCTCATATAAAACATTAAAATAGTTAAAATGGGAATATAAGTTTAAATCTCTGCTTTCAGTTTAATGCCAACCCTAGCTTGGAAAATTCCCTGTGATAGCTTATACCTGAAGTTACTCTTTGAGGCAGATAGAAGGTAACTATTTTTATTACCAAATTTTAAGCTAAGGAAATTGAAAATCTGCATTGATTTCAATATCACAAACTGTAAAAGCACAAATGAATATTACAGCCAAACCGGTTAAATCCACATGGAGATGAATAAAGTGAGGCTAAGAAAAACTAAAGGGATTTCCAACATCCTCATAGATTTAAGAAAACTAAATCTAAAATAAAGAAGCATTGGCAATGTTAGAACTAAAACATCTACTTTCCTGATACATATTATAGAGTTTCCCCAGGAGTCTGTCTTATCTTTTGTTTTTGCTTGGGCTGTGCTATGGACAATTATGCTCGCCTCAAGGTATCATGCTAAGATGAAAGAGCAAGTTTCAGGTAACGGTGGATCTTGGCAGCATTGACAATGGAATTCAGGCCTTTTTTCTTTTCTGCTCCCGCTCTTCCAGAGGACCAATGACTATGGTAATATTATTATAATGCTACTTGTGATGTATCTAGATTTATATAATTGTGATTAAATCAGTATTTTTTTTAGGTATGTTCTTTACCTTGTTTTCACCACATTAAGCATAGAAAACATGTCTAAAACACCCGGGTTAGGGGTCAGTTCAATTGAGTTATTTTTCCTTAATAATATCTGGAGGAGATCTTATGTTTGGAAATTTTTGAAAATAGCAGAAAGATTGAAAGTGAATGAACTCACACCATCGAAAAAGTATATATGCTCTGCTACCCAATTTACTTATGATAACTCTCAATATCATAGAGAGGGATTCTGCTCTTCATTTTTCTTCCTCATTAGGAGAGGGTGAAATTGCTTAGCTGAATACAGCTGAGGGAAGAGTCTCTGTTTTTATAGAATCTCATTTTTGATGACAAAGCACATAGCTGAGGACAGTGAGGTGTTACTTCCTATGATCTTATGATTTTCAGAAGATTCTTGCTGTTGCTCACTGTAAACCTTGTGAACCTCTTTGCCAATTACAAAATGCTTAAGCCCCAGAACAAGGCTTCTTATAAAAATAGTGAAATATAAAGTCTTCCCTAGAACTCTAGATTGAGGAATCGAATCAAGTCTCCGGGATGTTTGAAACCTGGGCCTGTAAAGCTCCCAAGAAACTAAAGCAGGTCTAAAGAAGGGTCTCCTTTTCAAGATTCTAATTTCATGGCTATTTTTCTTGGCATTTCTCTTTGACTCATCAGCTCCTGGGTTTATAAATCTAGATAGATTGACAAGCAGAGACTGACTAACATCAATTAATCCTGATTCAAATAATCAAGACAAAGTGGGTGGATGCGAGATCTGTTTCCTCATGGGTTAGCTCTGGCCATGGTGGAGGACCATCAGGGCAGTCAGGTTTCAGAGGCCCATTTCTTGCATTGAGCATGGAAGGGAGTTGTCTCAAGAGAGAAGCTGGAGGTGAGGCAGACACTGAAAAGGTAGGGTAATTCTAGTTTAAATGCCATCTGTCACTAGATCAGCAGGGAGGCCTTGCTGTCGTCCAGCATATGCAGATTCATTCAATATGTTGCTACTAACTTATTGAGGAAGGTCAGGCTCTGTGTGTACAGTCCAGTTCCTGCTTTTCTGCTCTGAGTGTCCAATGTGCCCTTATGAGTACCTTTGTCCCTGCAGAGCCAGTGTTCCTACCTTGTACATCCATTATTGAGCAACCATCCTTGGTTGCTCAGAGCTCATGTCTCTGTTACACAAATAACATTCTTCCCTCAAAATATTGCCTTTTTACTGCTAACATGAAAATGTCAAGTATTGATGGAAAATAATCAAGCACAGTGATTTTGTTTATGTTTATTCCCTGTCTCAAATGTAGTCATGATATTCTCTATCAATCCTACTATACTGGCCAATTAAGTAGAGTTTACTACTCTCCAAATGACTGCATACAGCTTTCTTGTCCCCCTTCAAGCCCCTTTGTTATGTTTGTAAAGTGTCCCCCTAAACTCATGTGAGACGATGTGAGAAGGTTCAGAGGGGAAATGATTGGGTTACAAAAACCTTAACCTCATCCCTGCATTGATCCACTGACAGGGATTAACTGGGAGGTGACTGTAAGCAGGTGGGGTGTGGCTGGAGGAGGTGGGTCACTGGGGTTGTGCCTATGGGGTTTACATTTTGTTCCTGCTGCATGGAACTCTCTCTGCTTCCTGTTTGCCACTTGCTGTTCCCTCTGCCACACCCTTTTTTGCCAGAATGTTCTGCCTCATCTCCGGCCCAGGGCTGTAGAGTTGCCTATTTATGGACTGAGACCTCTGAAACCATAAGACAAAAATAAACTTTTCCTCCTCTCCAACTGTTCTTGTCAGGCTTTTCTGTCACATTGGTGACAATGCTGATGAAAACACCCCTTAACCCTTTACTCTCAGATATACCTTCATTAACTTCCTTCAAAGATTATTGAGATAATAAGAACAATCAACAGGCAGTCCTCACCTTCCAATGGCTCACACCCCACCTGCATTTATTCTGACATTCTGATGGTCCTCGTGTATGATGGCTGTGTGCATTCTTGTTCCCACACAAGGCCAATCATCCCATGCAAGCTCTGAATCTATCTTCCTGCTCTCGTACCTCACACCTGCTTCATACTCACTCTCTAGAACCATCAGTCTCTTCACCATAAAAGCATGTCCAAATATTTCCTGTCTTAAAACACCTTTGTTGGCTCTAAAGGACTCCCTTCTTCCAAGACTATTTATCTATGCTTTACTTCCTTAAGAATCTTTAAACTGTGGTCTGATAAGTGTTTCTATTCCCTCATCTTGTCTGTTCTTATCAACCCACTATAATTGTGCTTCTGTCCCTGCCACTCCATTGGGACTGTCCCTGTGTCAGACATGTGGGTGACATTCATGTTGCAACACAATGATGATTTCTCTGTCCTCTTCTTAAACACTGGGTCTGACTGTTCCACGACTGTTGGGAACCTCTTGACTTCTGTGACAGTACTCTCTTGACTTTCCTCTCACTTCAGTGACTTCTTACCCTTGGCCTCCTTTGTTAACTGTTCCTCCTTTGTTGAGCTTCTAAATGTTGTTTTGTCTCATAGCTCACTCATAAACCTCCTTTTCTTCCCTAAGTACTCATCTCCCTAGGGAAACTCACTCAGTGTCCTGCTTATGCATAGCATGTATATGTTGTCCATCCTCAAATTCACTTCTCACAGTGTGACCATCCATAGCTACAACAGTATACATAATTACCTTCTAAGGGCCATTGCAAACTTTAAAAATCAGCACTAGAATTCTCGACTGCTGCTCATTCTCACTCAACTCTTTCCATATTATCTTCCATTCCATTAAACACTAAAACTATACATTCACTTGCTGATGTCAACCATCTAAGAGTAATTCTTAATTCTATCCTTCCTTCCCCTTATAATACAAGATCTACTTCCAAATTATTTAACAGTTACCAAACTAATCAAATCTGCCCATACTTCTCTATCTCTCTATTGTTCTTATTTACCCCACACAACCCTATCTTGCTTGAATTTCTTTAACAAATACTTGGTTCTCATTTTTTTTCCAATATAACCCTTCATCTATATATCATCTATGTCAAATCATTTTAAAAAAGTAAAGCAGATAAATTGACTCCCCCCTGTAAGAAAGAAAAACTCTCCAATGAAATTTGATTTTAATGTAACCCCTCATTGTGATTTTACAAAGTTCTATATGACCAGGCCTCTGACTGACTCATTAAATTAATTTTATATATACAGCACTTTCCTAAAATTATTGCAATCAAGAAAAACAAAAGAAAAAACTTCACACACACACACAAACACACACACACACACACACTTGCTTCTTTTTGTTCTCAGCATTCCTTGCTTACACACTTCAGGGTCTTAGTTTGGGCTTCTGTAACAAAATGCCATAGACCAGGTGGTTGAAACGACAACCAGTCATTCTCAGAGTTCTGCACTCTTGATTCTTGCAAGGTGCTCCTGCTGAGGGCTGTCTTCCCGGTTGGCAGACAGCCACCCTCTTGCCTTGTCTTCACATGGTGGTGGTGGAGGAGAAGACTCTTTCTGGTTTATTCTCATAAGGGCATTAATCCATCATGGGGCTTCACCCTCATGACCTTATCTAAACCAATTACCTCCCAAGGTCCCACTTCTCAAACTATCACTTTGGGGACTAGTGCTTCAATAAATTAATTTTGTAGGGGACACAAACATTCAGTCCATGCAGGGGTCTTTTCATTACTATTTAATTTTATTTTTGCTTGGCTATGTTTCTAGCCCCTCAGATTTCAACTTTGCAACTATCTTCAGAAAGAGGTCTCCCCTGAGCACCTAGTCCCTTTCTCATGCTGCCCCATGGCCGTCACCTGCAGAGCACTTGTCCCTTGAGACTTAAACAGTTTCTGTCTTGTCCATAGGTGCTCAATAAATATTTTTATTGCTCTTTCTCATATCACCATTGACACGTTGCAGAGCATGGATTTGTTTATGTTATTTTTGTTTTCTAAAGAAATAAAAGACAAACATCTAATTTGATTTGAATTATAGTAATTAAGACACAATACAGAAGTGCAATTGAAAATAAAGTAAGGAGAAAACCGAACCCTAAATTGAAAAATTTTGAGGCAACATGTAATTAACCAGAGTGGAGTAAATCTGCTTTAGAGAAAATGGGTGGGAATAAATGTCCATAATGATTGTAGGTCTTAAGATTCTGATTTTACTTTATGGGAAAGAATTATATTGGCAAATAATCGTTTCTCTTCACCACCCATGAATGTCCAAACACTCTGCAGTATATTCTTTGTGGGATGATTGAGAGTAGATCTGCACTTTGTTTAATTTCCTCATATCTGGCCCTAAGAGTAGCCCCTGGGAGATGGACTTTGGGAATTCCAATCATCCAACTGAATGATCTGGGAAAAACAAGAGACTACATAATGGGGACTAAGGAGAGTGAACTATGGTTTTCCAAAGAATTGTTCTTTCTTTATACATTGTCTCCATGGATATATCCTTTAGGATTTTGAGACAAAGTGTGAGACAGCAAGGTGATTTACACATCTATGGATTTAAATATCTACCAATCAGTCATTTTTTTTAACCTTCAGCAGAAATATGTTTCACTTAATATCACCTAGTAGCTGTTTGTCTTTTTTTTTTTTTTTTTAATAACAGTGTTTCTACTTCTCTCTTTAGGGTTCTGTAGTTTTCATTGTATAAATCTTTCACCTCTTTTGTTAGGTTGATTCCCAAGTATTTTATTTTGTTTGAGGATATTGTGAATGGAGTGTTTTTCCTCATTTCTGTTTCAGAAGTTTTGTCGCTGATATACAGAAATGCCTTTCATTTATGCGTGTTGATTTTATATCCTGCCACTTTGCTGAATTCATTTATTAGTTCTAGTAGTTTCTTTGTAGACCCTTTTGGGTCTTCTAGGTATAGAATCATGTCATCTGCAAAGAACTCAAAAAATTAGACAATAAGATAACAAATAACCCAATCAACAAATGGGCCAAGGACCTGAACAGACACTTCTCAGAGGAGGATATACAATCAATCAACAAGTACATGAAAAAATGCTCACCATCTCCAGCAGTCAGAGAAATGCAAATCAAAACCACCCTAAGATACCATCTCACTCCAGTAAGATTGGCAGCCACTATGAAGTCAAACAACAACAAGTGCTGGCGAGGATGTGGAGAAAAGGGTACACTTGTACATTGCTGGTGGGACTGCAAATTGGTGCGGCCAATTTGGAAAGCAGTTTGGAGATTCCTGGAAAGATGGGAATGGAACCACCATTTGACCCTGCTATTGCCCTTCTCGGACTATTCCCTGAAGACCTTAAAAGAGCATGCTACAGGGATACTGCCACATCGATGTTCATAGCAGCACAATTCACAATAGCTAGACTGTGGAACCAACCCAGATGCCCTTCAATAGATGAATGGATAAAAAAAAATGTGGCATCTATACACAATGGAGTACTATGCAGCAATAAAAAATGACAAAATCATAGAATTTGCAGGGAAATGGATGGCACTAGAGCAGATTATGCTTAGTGAAGCTAGCCAATCCCTAAAAAACAAATACCAAATGTCTTCTTTGATATAATGAGAGCAACTATGAACAGAGCAGGGAGGAAGAGCAGGAAGAAAAGATTAACATTAAACAGAGACATGAGATGGGAGGGAAAGGGAGAGAAAAGGGAAATTGCATGGAAATGAAGGGAGACCCTCATTGCTATACAAAATTACATATAAGAGGTTGTGAGGGGAATGGGAAAATAAACAAGGAGAGAATGAATTACAGTAGATGGGGTAGAGAGAGAAGATGGGAGGGGAGGGGAGGGGGGATAGTAGGGGATAGGAAAGGTAGCAGAATACAACAATTACTAATAGGGCATTATGTAAAATTGTGGATGTGTAACCGACGTGATTCTGCAATCTGCATTTGGGGTAAAATTGGGGGTTCATAACCCACTTCAATCTAATGTATGAAATATGACATGTTAAGAGCTTTGTAATGTTGTGAACAACCAATTAAAAAAAAGAAAAATAAATAAATAAATAACAGTGTTTCATTTTTTTCCTGGAATCCCTTGTTTCTCTTACTTTCCTTGCACAGGTTTTCTGTGGAGTCAGCTGTCATCAGCTTCAAGGGGACACATTTCTTAGCCTGGTCAATAAGAGCACATTATGCCCTGGCTGAAATATTGGTCCAATGATAGATAATTAAAACCTATAATATAAAATAAGACTATTTGGGGGTTACTGAGAGAGAAACACTTTTGTTTCTTCTTCTTTAATCTTGACAAAACCTAATATGGATCTCTTATGCATATTCCTATCCCAAGGAGAGTGAGAATGCAGCTGGACTGAAAGAGAGGAGAGAGCAATCAGGTTATGGTATCTAACTGGCACCAATCCTGACCTTGTAAGTATGAGAGCCAATAAATTTGCATTTTGAGTTATTTTTTATTATTTGGCATTAAAGTGTTTACCATGAAACTTTCAACTTAGGATTCAAGTACCTGTTTCCACACACCCACACAAACACACACACACACACACACACACACACACACACATCCTTCTTGTCTTGCCTTGTAAATTGGATTCAAAGGAAACAAATTTACTATCCTGCTCATTGTGATGCAATGATTTATGTTGACTTGTATTGATTTCTGAGTTGTATTTATGTGTGTTCTTATGGCAGTGGGGCCATGTCACACTACATTTTTGAGAGCACCAGACATTAAAAAAAAACCCTCTTAATTATGGATATATTATCAGGAACTATCTTTTCACATTGCTTTGTGGGGATCATAGCATTGGTCTTGAAGTGAATTAGAAAGAGGCTTAAAATCAAGGTCTTGTCATCCCAAACTCCCACTTCTGACTGAGAAAATAGGACTATTTACATAGGGCTTTATAAAGTTGTCAAAATGAGAGGTACCATTCAATTTGATAGTTAGGAAAAGGGGTAGATGATATATTTTGAGGGTACCCATACATGGAATGCTGAAGATCTGAATTAGATCTTAAAAGGACAGTTGGGTTCTCTGTAGTTGGAGATGTCTTAAGAGGCTGTTTATGATGAGAGGAAAAGAGTAAAATCTTAGTGCCTTTGGAAAATAGTGTGATTAGAACAGGGGGGGTCTTACTAAATGAGACAAGCTATTCTTACAATGTAAAAGATAGTAAGTTTAAGAACATGGTTTTGGAAAATCTTAAAAACACTACATTAAAAGCCTTATTTCCTATTTATGGTCTAAACATGTTGGGATTTTGTGCAGTTATGTCACTTGCCCCAAATACCCAGCTTTTATGTAATGTAGTAAAGAGTTAAACACACCACATTTTATTGCAGAACATGTGCTTTTGAAGGTTGCAGAAGGGCCAGTTCATCTAAAGCCTCCAGTGCCAGGTTTTGGAACTGGGTGGGAATTTTTTGAAGGAATCTTTAAAGTAATCTTCTATTTACCTACATACAGAGGCTTTTATGTTGAGTAAGGATTTTGGTGAACTTTGAAATACCATAGGTAATAAGGCATCTTCTTTGGGTCCATGATGACACTCTGATAAAGAAACATCCTCTAATTTTCCAGAAGGCTGTCTTGGCTTTATTTTCTCCCAATTTCCCTGGGAGCATTCTGTCTTCTTCCCTGGATCCATTCCCCAGCTGGTTTCTACAGGTTACAGTGAAATTAGAATTGGAATGAGAAAAGTTAAAGCCTCTTTGTTTTAGATGTATTTAATGTCTATTTGTAATTTTTTCTCTAACAGCTGTGAAGTGGCTTTTTAACACATCCAGTAATTGAAATTATTTTGTAATGCAAGTCTTCTCATACATCATTAAGATCATCCTCTTACCTCTAGGACAATTTAGGAGTGGTTCAGACATTTGGACTGCCCTGCTGAATAAATCTAATTTGCTTATAGCGATCGGGAATGCAACATTAGGTTGGTGATTCCAGAGTGACTGCTTTATTCAGACGTTCACAGTCTTACCAGCTTTAGAGTTATTTTGCAGAATATATCCTTCTCTTGGTTATCAGGGTGTGAGAATGCCAGAGTCTTGCTATTTATTACAGTTGATATTCTTTCCCCCTGACATCTGTGTCTGTCTCTCACCATTAAGTTTAGTAATGGAGAGTTGCTCAAAATACTATCCCATGTCGGTACCAATGACTTTGCTTTTTAAAATTCCCTTTCAGTCTTGCTTTGACTTTTCTGACTATTTGCATTATTTCCTTCCTCTTTCTTAACAGACTTTTGCTCTTTAACATTTACAGTGGTACAAAAGAATGAATAAGCTGCTAACACAATGTTTCATTTTTGTTCACTTTTACAGGAAACACTGATAATATAAACCCTTATCAGTATGAATATGCTAGCATTTAAGGCCGAACACAGAATTCAGGGTTATAGCAACCATGCTCTAAGCCAGAGGGAGCATCAAAATACTCACTTGGAGACCAAAGGTGAGAAGAGTAGAGTCAGGTGACAGGCAGATGCCTTAACAGGGAAATGGGAACAGAGGCAAGAAAATCCAGAGCTGAAGAGAATCATGAATTCAGGGCAATAGAAAAGAAGAGATTAGAAGGCCAATGTGGGTCAAAATCCAGGGTATATCAGATATTTCTTTGGGATCCAGTAAATGGTAGGGAAACAGAATTCTGTTGGAGAGGGCCCCACAATTCTTTTAGTTTTACTTGTTATTTAGATCTGTTCCACATTCAGAAGCATGTACTTACAAAAATACTTTAAACATCAAGCAATTTACACCACCCTTGATTGAGAACTGATGCAAGATGCTTTGCATATATTATCTCTAATCCTTATAAGAACCCTCAAGGTAAGCATTTTTACTTCAATTTTACTGATGAGGAATTTGAGTGGTTTAGTTAAGTCTATCCGGAGTCCCCCACACCTATGATGTGGCAGAGTCAGGATTAATAGTCGGTTCTGTCTGATTCAAAAGCTGTTTTGGTTTCCTCTGAACTCTCTCACCCCGATTACCTTTTATTGAATGGAATTTCATGAGGGAATGTCACCTTTCCATTTGGAATCACAGCTATACATAGACAGAGGAAAAGAAACTGAAATAAAATATAGAGTTCAAGTAGTTTATTTCTTTTTAAAAAAATATTTTTAAGTTGTAGTTAAAGACAATACCTTTATCTCACTTATCTATTTTTTATGTGGTGCTGAGGATCAAACCCAGGGTGTCGAAAGTGCTAGGCCAGAGCTCTACCGCTGAGCCACACGCCCAGCCCAGAGTTCAAGTAGTTTCATACACCGTGTTTTCAGGTAAGCTCAGAGAAGTTAAATAACTTTTCAGATTAGTCATATCAGGATTGCCATTGAGTCTCTTGATTCCTTGGCCTGTACTGTATCCCTTGACCTTAGACTCTTTATACCATGTAACAAGTATGGATGCTATGAGGATCTAGAATTTTGCATTTATATTCTCTTCCCTGTCAATCTTAACAGCTTGTCTACTTTGAATTCAGAAATACATTCACTCTCTTACTTAACACCTTGACCCCATTAAGGTTCAAGGAAGTTTTCCTTCCAAATCCATATCCCTGTGGAAATGATCTCCTACTAGGGAAGTCATAGGTGAGTGCCCAATGTCAAAATTAATCCATTATACATGCATGGACAACACGTGATTATTTAGTTATTGATGATAAGTAATAATACATATCTTTGCCTCAAGGGATTTTGCTGAAGCTTAAGTTCTGCCATGGGAAATTTTATCAGTCCAGTAGAAATGAAGTACTACTTGAAAAGAGATGTGTAAATGATTTCCGATATTAAGAAAACATCCTATGGATTTAGTCATTTACTTGGACATTAAAGAGGCCCTGGAGCTTGGGTTCTGATTTTGTTTTGAACTTCACTGAAACAGACATACTTACAAGATGGTACAGAGAGAATAACATTTCTATTGGCTCAGTTGTAATTTTAAACCTGATAAAAACAATGAGAGTTAAATAATTTTCTCTGCTTGATAGAATAATTTCACCCACCAAACTTCCATTTAAATGATCGCTCTCAAGGGTTAGTTTTCAGAGTGCAGTTTGTGGACCAGTAACATGAGCCACCTTGGTGGTCCATTCAAATTATTAATTCAACAAATGGATTAATCCACTGAGGTTATAGCTCTATAATATGATCATTTCACCTCTGAACACTTCTGTATTGCTGAACACTTCTGTATTGCTTCTGTATTGCTATATTGGAAGGGGACACTAAACATGAAAACCACTAGAAACTCAACTTAGTTTAAATGCAGAGGAGTTTTATTAGCGTCCATAACTGGAAAGTCAAAAGAGAGAGCTCACTGCACTAGAGCTCAAATAATATTATCATGGCCTTGATTTTCTCCAGCTCTTGGGTCTGTTTCTCTCAGAGTTTTTACCTGAGTAGGCAGGTTCATTTAAAAGGGGGCACTGGAAGCTCTAGGCTTACATAGTTCTCATGGACCTTTATCACAAGAGCCTTAGGAGAAACAAGAAGGATTACTCTCATTGGCTTCTATTGGGCTATTTGTCCATCCTGAACTAACTAAATTAACTTCTGCCAATTGAATGGGTCATAGTTTCTGCCTGGAGCTAGTGAGTCCTATGAGAACCACCTGGACTACATTTACTGAATGTGGATGTAAAGATCATTTGACCATTTTTCTCTGAAGAAAGAGATAAAATAGCAACAACAACATAAAAGGAGTAGGAGTTTATTAGGAAATCCCTCCTCCAGGTTGTCATGGGTTAACATGTATTTTCTCAAAATTTTTATGTTGAAGTCCTAATCTCCAGAAACTCAAAATATGACCTTATTTGGAAATAGCATTATTTTTGATGTAATTATTTAAGATGAGACTGTTCTGGAATAGGTTGGTCTTCTAAACTCTTATGACTCATACTCTCATAAGAAGGGGAAATTTGTACACAGATATATACATGGAGAACAACACGTAAATATGGGGGTTAGGATGTCATAGGCCAAGGAGCCACCAGAAGCTGGGAGAGTGGTCTGGATCAGGTCCTTCTCTTGTACCTTCCAAAGGAATGTGGACCTATTAATACCTTTAAGTTTGGACTTTTAGCCTCCACAACTGTAAGACAATAAACTTACGTTATTTGAGGCACCACATTTGTGGCATTTTGTTATTGTATCCTTAGGAAACTAACGCAAGTGTCAAGTGCTGACTCCTTCTGATGGCACATAAGATTTATACCAATGCAGTTCAACACAGCTTGCATATTAGAATATTTGGGAAGTGGGTATGTCAGGCTGTCAAACACACGGAAGATCCAAAAGGATCTTCTGTTGAGAAGAAAATGGATAAAGTCATTGTTTACAGAGGTGTAGACAGCGTTACGGAAAAACCAAAGGGAAGTGAAACTTCTAGCAATATTAGCAGCAAAATTGGGTCAGGAACTCAGGTGAACTGTGAGAGGGATAGCTGAGCTGCCTGGTCTTAGAATAGCCAACTGAAGAAACAAGCCCCCCAAAGGAAAACTGAGCCATTAATCACTTATGGCAGCGATGAAGGCAGGAGTCTAAAACCAGAGAAAGCTGTTTATTCGCCCGTCCCAATTTTTCTCCATGGAACAGTACCCTGGTCAAGAGTTAGGTTGATGGGCACAGGTGTGGGGCTTTCTTACTGTTGAGGAAGCCCGAAAAGGAGGTGGTGAATAAAGGGAAAGATTAGCTAAGGTCGAGATCTCCCAGTGAAAAAGTATTGGGTATTGAGTGAGAGTGGAGAAAAGTGTCTTCAAGGTCTTCCTTTCCTTCTGTGATATGGGGGTCTTGGAAGAGATACATAAGGAAGACCTCTACCCAAGGTCTCAGAAAATAACCTGGGAATGAAGGTGCTAGGATGAGCAGTACAGACTGATATATAAGAGCATGATTTGCCCAAGGGGCCTGACCCTCAGACTGCAACTCACTTCAGAGATTGCAATTCATTAGTTGTTCATAGAGTCTGGTATGAAGAAGGTAATTGCCTATTGCCAAGCCTGAAAAATAACATTTTCTTTTTTTTTTTTAAACCAAGAGCTGGATTCCTCGATTCCAAGAGCAGGCAACAGAAGAGGATCTTGCAGTGGTAGCCCAGTGAAAGTTACTGGCCTATCAGTGGCCACCTGTGGAAACATTGCCAAAGCCTTTGCCAAAGAGTCTTGTGAACTCTTTCAAGGGAAGAGTCACTTTATGTTCGGCAGCTAACTAAAAATGGAATCCCCATTTTTCTGTTTTTCAGAAGTTAGGTACTGGCAAAGTAGGACTAAATAAATATTTCCTTGCAGAACTGATTTTGTTACTTATCCTTTTAAGCCAAGTATAATGTTAGCCATAGAAGAGATTCAAGGAAATCAAAGCATTTTCCCCTAAGATAAGATGGGTTGGAACCATGCATGAATAACAGCTGATTCTATCAAGAAGTATAGGATGTGCAATACATGTTACAGAGGTTATACAATCTTGTGAAAACCTTACTTTCAGAAGAGAAACATGACCTTATTTATCTGTAGTGCAGAGGTTCCGAGAAATTTATAGTGGTAAGAACAAGTTGTTTTAGGGATCTGAGTATAAGGTATTGGGTTAATGGATACTAGTTAATGATTCTAACAAGTTAAAATGAGGTAGTAAATGGGATTCTTGTGGAAAATTAAAGGTATCACATAAGTGCAAAATGAGAATATCAGTTTCTAGTCATACAAGGTAGATATTTAGACCTTAATTTTAGAGCTTTAGGTTTAGGCCTTTTGAGTCTAAAGTCCACCATTATATTGAAAAGTGTCACAGAGGACACAGAAGTTCTGTCCTACAGAAAGGTGGCTGATTAATAAACAGACTGAGCATGAAGGAGAGGGATGTAATGTATAACTCAATCAAACCTTATTTGATTTCAAATGATGGACAGCAATTTCAAATTTTAAATATAAATGAGACTTTGGTGGCCTTTTTTTGCAAAGTCAGTGTTGTTTGACTAGGGGCCATGATGTCATGCTCAATGGCTAAAATTCAGTTAGTGGCTTTTTGAAGACAGCAAATATATTTAGGACTTAGTTGAAGAGAATAATGTGTGACAGGGACTTCTCTAGGGAGTCTCTTATAATTTTTAGGAGAGGAATATTTATAAATGGCATCTACTTTTCCACATAACTCTACATAAAGGCCAGCTTTACAATGGCAAGATTGGATATGGGTAGGCAACATTTTTTTGGTAGAGGGTCAATAGACCCTTTCTTCAAGTGGTTGTTCATAATTTAGATTGTTTTAATCATCCACTAAGTCATGGTCATAAAATGAATTCCCAATGCTGCTGACTTGATCAGCCAATACTCTGCTGGGAACAGAGGATCTTGAGAACCTTGATTTGAATGATGCAATTTGCTATTAAACTTACTTAGAGTAACATTTTCCTTTTTATTTTTTACTTTTTTGCTCAGAAATGTTTTAGTATATTTTGTGTTGCCATAATAAAATACTTGAGGTTAAGTGCTATATAGACTAAAGAGGTTTCAATGTCTCACAATTCTAGTGGCTAGAAGGTTCAATCAGCATGGTATCAACTTATGAACTAGGGGTGCCCTAACTGTGTCACAATATGGTAGAGAAGTGGAGAGGGAACCTGCCACATGCAGATGAAACGTGTGAGAGGAAGGAGTCAAGAGACTGAGGAGCTGTTTAAGCTGACTCTTTTTATAACAACTCCCTTGGGAACTATGAGACTTAATCTACTTGGAGAAACTAGAATTAATTTCTGCATGAGGATAGATGCCCATCCAGGAGGACCCACCTTGTAAACACTATGACTTTGGAGACCAAGCTTCAATCACATGGCTCTTCGGGGGTCATGCTCAAACCATATCCAAATGATGCTAAGAAGTTATTGGTGATTTGAAACTAATAAACTCTCCAATATCTTTCTATAAAGTAGAGAAATTGTTTTTCCTACTTTAAAACTCAGGTTTATTAATCTGAGAAGAAAAAAAAAAGGATAGAGTGCCATGATCCCTTGTGTCTAAGTTAGAATGTGACAATTTCCAAATTTCTTAAGATGCTTGTTGTAGACAGTATGATGACGAGGGAGTGTCAGGTTTATAGTGCAGACTTCACCAAATACCCAACCTTGGGACCAGTGTGGGTCTGTGGTGCTGCTCTCTTTGGTCTGAAGCCAAGTGAGATTATTGTCTACTTAATGCTTTTATTATTTATTTCAAAAAGATATTCTTTAATATTTTCTGTTCCTACTATTTGTGTTTTTAAAATTCGGCTTCTTTTGTGAAATATCATAATGGTACCTGGTAAGCGTTGTTATTGGTGCTGCTGTTGTTTGTTTTCTTAATGCCCTTGCTTGAGAATGTTTTCTAAAGCTGACAACTTTATCTTGACTTTCATTAAAATTTTCTTAAGAAGCCTGTTCTTATGAATGCCCAAATACCAGGAATTGCTGTTTGATAAAGTGCTGTTTTTTTTTTTTTTTTTGGTGTGGGGGGGTACCCGGATTGAACTCAGGGACACGCGACCACTGAGCCACATCCCCAGCCCTGTGTTGTATTTATTTAGAGACAGGGTCTCACTGAGTTGCTTAGTGCCTCCCTGTTGCTGAGGCTGGCTTTGAACTTGCAAGGCTCCCGCCTCAGCCTCCCAAGTTGCTGGGATCACAGGTGTGCACCACTGTGCTCTGCCAAAGTACTGTTCTTTTTTTTTTTTTTTTTTTTTTTTATTGGTTTTTCACAACATTACAAAGCTCTTGACATATTATATTTCATACATTAGATTGAAGTGGGTTATGAACCCTCAATTTTACCCCAAATGCAGATTGCAGAATCACGTCAGTTACACATCCACAATTTTACATAATGCCCTAATAGTAATTTTTGTATTCTGCTACCTTTCCTATCCCCTACTATCCCCCCTCCCCTCCCTCCCCTCCCAACTTCTCTCTCTACCCCATCTACTGTAATTCATTTCTCTCTTTGTTTATTTTCCCATTCCCCTCACACCTCTTATATGTAATTTTGTTTAGCAATGAGGGTCTCCCTTCAATTCCATGCAATTTTCCTTTTCTCTCCCTTTCCCTCCCATCTCAAGTCTCTGTTTAATGTTAATCTTTTCTTCCTACTCTTCCTCCCTGCTCTGTTTATAGTTGCTCTCATTATATCAAAGAAGACATTTGGTATTTGTTTTTTAGGGTTTGGCTAGCTTCACTAAGCATAATCTGCTCTAGTGCCATCCATTTCCCTGAAAATTCTTCAACACACCTCTCTCACCATTGGACAGATCCTCCAAACAAAAGTTAAATAAAGAAACTATAGAACTCAATACCACAATCAATAACCTAGACTTAACTGACTTATATAGAATATATCAACCATCATCAAAGTACTGTTCTTAATGATCAGAAACAAGTGGTGAAGCCTCTAGAGTTCCAGTCTGTGGACTGCAGTTCTCAAGCACATAGTAGGACAAAGGGTAGATAGAAGGTACGTCCGTGTTGTCGTTTCCACTGACAACTTCAGCAGAGTGTCATTCTTCTGTTGTTCCCCTAAGGAAGCAGTTTCCAGGAATACCTCCTCTAGTTTCTTACTCGTCCTCATTGGCACCCAGATGGTAAGGGGTTGTTGCTGTGAACTTGTTTGGTTCTTGCATGATTGTGACTATTAGGCACAGGTGTAGCTGGCTTTCTCTCATTCTATTTTCCAGGTGTCCTGAGTGTCAAGAGGATCCAGTCCCTGGAGTGGATCTGAATTTCCTTCCCTCCTCTCTCTCTCTCATGGTTATCCATCCAAGTGTTCAGTTTTCGTGAAGTGGTTTCTGAGACTCCTGTTTCTGTCCAACAGAGAAGACTCTTAGGCAGGGTTTTGGCAACAGTTGGAATTTGTGATTCTTAATAGCATTGTTTGCTGTTTATTTAAACCGTCTTAAGAAAATGGGGGGTGGTGATGTATTCTGGAATAGTACTTAGGTGTTTCTAGATTTTCCAGTGAGGGCTTCACCTAATGGAAACTCAGTTGCTGATTAATAATTAATACTCCATAGCAGGAAAGGTGTTAATTCTGCTCTTTTTTTGTTCTAAACAGAGATTTCTAAAACACGTTCTGAGATTACTAATGACTTGATTCGTGTGCCTTACTACTTAGTTAATCCTTTCCTTCATTAATCTGTTTAAGTTCTTCCCTCTGTCAGATCAGTGTATAGCTAATGAAATTGATTCTCATAGCATAGATTATGTTTCATTGCATTTCATTAGGGATTTATGTGTCCCCTAAAACCTGTGAATACCTGGGTTTGAGGGTTCAATTTCATTTACTTTTATCTCTACCACTGATCACTATTACTTGGCTTGCGATAGACGTTCAGTGAAATGTGTTCATTGAATAGAGAAAGAAATAATTGAGTGATTTAAAGAAATTCTTCAAGTCTGATGTCCATACAATGATAGTAAGTATTTACTTATATTAGCAGATATGATTACCCTTGTACCTTTTATCTTAGTTATGTCAACTACAATAGGGGCTTTAATTTTTCCTACCATCACAGGTTCTATGATTGAGATTTTTTTTTGAGATTCTCTGGGATAGTCACAAAGTATCAATCATTTTTTTTTCAACGAGGCTATAACTCATTCTTTTATCTTAATGATGAAATTATGACATTTAAAAAAATTTCACAACAGTCTGACACACATTGATACAAATAAATTAACATTTTCATCTAATTTGACTTTATAATACAATAATAGCAAGTTTGTATGCTAGTGTGTAAGTTTCTTGACTTACCCAGGAACTCAGAATTGCCATGTACTTTAATTTCTAGAATAAATGTTGTAAACACTAAAATGTTTAAATGTTTTCCTAGCATTATCTTTAAAAGACTTTCTGGTATTTGTTTAGTCAGTCCTATATGAGTGTTTTAAAGACATAAAGCCAATACAGGGATAAAAGTGATTTTCCTTTTCAGTGTCCATAATAGCAATATTGTACTTTTTAAAATATATTGAAAATAAGGAGGAAAATTGAGCTGGTTACCTTCTTATTATCAACACCTGAAAGTTTACTGAATCAGAATGAGATGACTTTGGGTCTTTTACATTTTTGATTATTTATTTTGTTTTTTCTACTGTATTCACCGGTGCTATAGTTTATTGAAGTTTAAATAATCGCTTAGATATCAGCCCTGCAATGTCTAATTTCCCATCTCATTGTATTTATCATCATTCTCATGTTTATTCATTGCAAATTTTATAAGTATGTTCTGGATTTTACCCTCAGTAAAATCATTGATAAAACTATTGATCAAGATGACTGGGGATGAAGCCCTATAAGGAATCGATTCTTGGTTTCTACTCTCTGGTTATGCTGCTTCTATCAGCTATGAATGTTATATTTTATTAGTATTCAAACTTATCTTTCTACTTCATGTACAGGTACCAAGAAAGGACTTCAAATGCTTTCCTGCATTTCAGCTGCTGTATATCTGCATCACTGCCTGACTTAGCCATCAACTCTACAAAAACAAAATGAAAGGTGAATAGTTTGATTTTGCTCATTTTCAATGACCTATTTTTTAACAAGCTCATTTCTGCCTCTTAATATCCTCAAACTGCTCTATTATAAGATTATGCTAGAAAACTTCCTAGCAATTCCATAAAGCTTGCCTGGGAGAAATTTATGAAATCTGCCTTCTTCATTTTGAGGTTAGGAAAGACATTTATTTGCCCATGTCCAATTTCTTTGTGTCTTTCTCATTCTGTCTGATTCTTCCAAGAACCTGGTTGTAGCTCATAAAGCTCACTTATTTCTCTCAGCATGCCAGGATGCAGTGCTCCTAAGACTGAGCCCAGAATTTTACAACCTCTGTGACTTTTTTTTACCATGGCTAATTGCTTATCAGATTCTTCATCTAGGAAGGTTAAAAACTTATGTATTGAACAGTTTAGGTTCATACTTATTAACAAACTGCATTAAAGCGGATGACTTTATGGAATTATCATTCCCTTAATACATTTTACAAAGCTGCTGCAGTTCTCTTGGCAATCCTCATACTCCCTGTATTTCATCACTCACTTGAACTCATCCAAAATTGTTTTATGTGGTCACCTGGTTTTCTTTTCTATCTCATTGAGGTGCTTCACAATTTCATGCTCAAAATGCATTTTTCTTGTGACCTTACAGTCCTCTCAAGCCTTCTTCCTTCCATTGTGATCTGCCATAAAATCTCTCCTTTGACCCAAAATATTTACAAATTTTCCAGCCTACAAATCTATACTAGTTTTTTGACAGCCAGACTTGACATCCTTAAACACTGGACCTTAGTAAGAAAAATTAATTTTATTCACAATCAGCTGCCATGTCTAAACCCATTTAAAATTATCTTTTACTTTACCACTCAATATTCCATTTTGTCTAGAATCCCGTTTTCCCTAGAGCAGCATTTAAAACCTCAGGACTATTGAATTGGGGGCCAGATAAATGCTAGGGTGGGGAAGTGTCCTGTGCACTGTAGAATGTTAAGCAGCTTCCAGGGGTTTCCCCTGCTAGATGCCAGTAGCACCTTCTCCTAGGTATGGCAATGTCTCCAGGCTTTATCAGATGTCCCACTAGCAGCAAACCCCCTCTGGTTGAGAATCATTGTCTTCCTTGATTCCTTCTCTTTCTAGGAGACAGAGTTTTCAGTCAAGGTCCTGCCATTGCCTTCATCAATTCTTCTAATCATAATTCTTCCCTTCTCTGACTGGAACATGACATACAGCAATAAGTAATTCACAGTCTTTTTCCCTGTCTGGTCAAGGTACTGACATAAAATATTTTTTTCCTTTAATCTGTTATCTTCAAATACTTCTTCATTAGACTTCTCCCCTCCAGTGACTAGAGTTTATAGAAATGCATGTATTATTTAAATATAGAGCTACTCTACCTCTTTTGGGACTAATTGGGATTTTAAATTGTGATACAATACTATTTGCCTTTGAACACTATGTCTTTTAAAGAATTAAACACTGAAAAATGCTAATAATATAAGCTTACAGATAAAGAGGAAACTAATGGTGAACAGATTATCACAAAAGTTTGAATAATATATGCACAACTTTTGACATGATGGGAGTAAGCTTTCTGCAGAAGGTAGGATTTAGCAAGGACCTTAAAGAAAATATAGAATCAGATGCAAAGAAAGAATAGTCAACAACCAGGGGTAAAACTGTGAATAAAAATACAAAATTCAAGAAAGCAAAGATATTTGGAGAATGGAGACATATTCTGTGAACTAACTCAACTGGAAAAAAGTTTGAGGGAGAATTATGAACGTTGGAGGGCTGTGGATGTAGCTCAGTGGTAGAGCACTTGCCTAGCACATGAGGTCCTGGGTTCAACCCCCAGCGCTACAAAAATGAATAGATAAATAAATCCACAAACGTAATTGCTCAAAACAGCACAGATTCAGGTTCTCACTGTTATGTAGGTTGGACGTCCTCATGGGGCGGAATCAAGCTGTTGGCAGGTCTGTGCTTTTTCCTTGGGACTTGAAGGGGGGACTGTTTCCTTCCCTTTTGCAGCTTCTAGAAGTCACTTGCATTCCTTGTCTCGTGATCTCCTCCCTTTATTTTCAAACCTAGCGATAGTGGGCACAGTGTATTGCATGCTGCCATCTCTCTGGCTCTATGTTCCCTGTGGAATCTAGGGGGAATAAAAGATGGCATAAAAGGTAAAGGAGGGTGATGGGGGAATGAATATGACCCCAATATATTCATGCTTGTATGAGTGTGCTATAATAAACCCAGTAATGTGCATATTAAAAATGTGCTAATAAATTGGTGCAACCATTTTGGAAAGCAGTATGGGGATTCCTCAGAAAACTTGAAATATAATCACCATTTGACCCAGTTATCCTCCTTTGTACATACTCAAAGGACTTAAAATCAGTATACTACAGTGATGCAGCCACATCAATGTTTATATTAGCTCAATTCACAATAGCTAATTTAGGTGCTCTCCAATAGATGAATGGATGAAGAAAATGTGGTGTATATATACACAATGGAGTATTACTCAGCCTTAAAGAAGAATAACTTTATGACATTTGCCAACAAATGGGTAGATCTGGAGACTATCATGCTAAGTGAAGCCAGTCCTAAAAAAACAAAGGTCAAATGTTTTCCCTGTTTTATGGAAGCTAAGGTGAGTAATGAGGGGAAGAATTGAGGTGTAGTGGATTAGACAATGAGAAATGAAGGGAAGGGTGGGGGATAAGCAAAGGAAAGGGTGTGGAATGAATCTAATTTTCCCATGTACACACAGGAAAACAACACAGTGAATCCCACCACATCCATAAGAATGGGATCCTAACTAAAATAATATATTCCATGCTTGTATAATTATATCAAAATGGATTCTGCTGTCATGGATAACTAAAAAAGAACCAATAAATAAATGAAAAATAAAAAAATAAAAATATGCTATAAAAATATTAAAAAATCTTCTTATCCTTAATTTGTTAACTTAATCACAAAATCAAAGTCCAATCTGCCATATCAAGTGGAATATTTATAGGTCCTAGAATTATAACATAGATATCTTTGGGTGGAAGCTATTATTCTGCCTACCACAAATGGTTTGGCTAAATGCAGAGTGCCTCAAATAACTGCTTAAATGGATTGTACTTAAATATCTAAGGAAGGGAAAGAACAGTCTTAAAGGGATATAGTTTCATAAAGACAACTCAAATCATCATCATCATCTTCATCATCATCATCATCATCATCACCACTACCACCACCACCACTCAAGAAAATATCTCCATTATTTCAATAGCTTTCAAGTTTATTTCTCCCATTGCTAGTAAATTTTTGTACTAGCATTCCTTCAGCACCTGGGCCACCACTCAACATCTATGCTGCCACTTAGAATGCAATTAGGGTCCTACCAGTGCCAAATTCTCCAGTAGGAGTTTTGTCATCCTCCCTGCTGTTCTGTAAATCAGGATTGAAGATTAACCAGGGCTAGAATACCCAAGGAACAAAGGTCTTAGGTTTAAGTCACACAGAACGTGTAGCAGTAGATAAAGCAAAAGACCACATGAAACGTTCTTCCATGAACATAAGGATGACTAATGGCTGGAGATTAAGGGAGTACAATAGGTAATGAAAGAGGATACATTGTAAGGGATAAATGTTGAGAAATAAGGCAAAGTCTGTCTCAGCCAGAAATTCCTCTTGTAGGCTCCCTTTTACAGTGAGAGTCCATCATTTGCTTCTCCAACAGGGTTAAGCTAAGGCTCAAGCCTCATGATGAGCATTTCTCCTGAAGACCTGTAAGATCAGGAACTCTGCTGATAGGTGAAGCATAGAGTGTTGCATATAAAGTATGCTTAATGGTCAGCAGATTCTAAACCTATATTAC
The DNA here is from genome assembly GCF_964194105.1 of Spermophilus citellus. Taxonomy (NCBI): domain Eukaryota; kingdom Metazoa; phylum Chordata; class Mammalia; order Rodentia; family Sciuridae; genus Spermophilus; species Spermophilus citellus. Next base: position 148,387 of record NW_027672988.1, read on the forward strand.
AATCTCTTGGGGTAAATTTTTAATTTTTAAAAATTTTAATTTTACAGCAGAGCCAAACCTATTGTATCAAAATTTCCCAAGACAGGAATCAGGGAATTTTTATTTCATACAAGCTTCCCAATGTCTCCAAAAAAGACTGACACATATCCGTGGCTGACAGACCCTTATGGAAATGATGAACATATGAATGTGTTCTTGTTTCACACCAAGTGAAACTGGGGTCTAAAGGAGTTAAGATATATATATTATATAAGTCATATATTAATGAACTAGAAGCCCTTATCCTAAGTGCCTGCAGTTTAGTTACCTGAATATGACAAATTGGAGTCTAGGAAATCATGAAGACACATCTCCTAGCCAATGAATGGTTTTGTATGTACAGTTTTCCCCTTGCCGAGATAATTTGGAGTTTGTCATTAAAACATGTAAAAATGAAAATGTGTCACTCAAAGTTGATGCTAAATGCATAGGTAGATTCATGCTTTCATTTTCTCCCAAGCATCTGTGAACAATTTCCCACCTCTATCACAGGGAATTTAAAAGTTACCTGATCTAAAAGCCCTGGACTCTTGTTCGTCTCCCTACCTCCATCTCCAAGTTGTTGTATTGCTTAGAATGTTAGATATTCATGACTTTCCTTAGGCCTGTAATATATTCTCTGAAATCATTCCAAAGAAAGGTGATTTGATTAGAATGGTGCATTTGAAAAGTCAGAGGTCTCTCTACCTCACCTAAAAGAAATCGGGAATGTTGACAGATGTGCACAGAGATAATGAAACTAAAGCTGATCTTCAGAAGCCCTTATATATTGCCTTTTTTTTTTTCATTTTTTCATTTCTATAGTTTCTCTTTGGATTAAATGTTGTAAGCAATGCAGATAAATGTAGAAAAAACATATTTTTAAATAAATGAAGTCATATATCTAATATGTTTTATATAATGCTTCTCCCTTTTCTCTCCAGACTTTGCCTGTCATGAATAGGAAATTTATCCCAACTTACTTTTCTATTTTGAGATGAAGTGGTTAACATCAGAATTGTTTGGGGAATCTCTAATACAATTTATTCAATGAATGTTTAATCTGTCTATATGTTGCAGACAGATATTAGGAACCCCCATGATCTTTACCTGCTCTTTCTCTGGCCTTATGCGATTCCTTTCCCTTGAACACAGGGACCATCTATAACTTGCTTCTGATCAATGAAATATGGCAAAGGAGATGGGCTGTCCATGATTGTGTCGTGATATGATTATGTCTCCTCTGATGGCAGTGTTCTGCCTACTGGAATCTCTCTTTCTCCCTTTCTCTCTCTGGATGTACGGAAGTAAGTGATAATTTGGGGTATTTTCATACGGTCAGGAAACATGGGAAACCCCTAGAACTGAGGAATGATGTAGCAGTGAGTTCTTGGATTTCTTTATAGCTTTCCTCAGCTTCCTGACAAGTCACTTCAGAAGCCTGCAGCCCAGAACTACCAACAAAGTCAAAACGGAATTAATAGCATTCCCTGGCCAAGGGAATAATACAAGGGTGGGCTACAAACAGAATGGCATTTTGGTAAGAACTACTTTAGTATCCCAGACACCAATAGGAAAAACACACATCCACAACCTTGAGAAAGTGGAAGGTACTCTCACTTCTCATTTTTCTAGACACATGTCATTTCAAATTTCTCCCTCCCTGTCCTCTCTCTCTGATACTGCAATCCCCGTGCTAATAGTGTTGGTGATATCTGGCAGAAACCTCAACTGTTGCTACCAGGCAGTGGAACTTACCAAGACTGTGCAAGTTTGGGTTCATCTCCTTGAGGCTGCCCTCCTGATGTCAGAGAGAATGGGTCCTCCACACCCCCATCAATGAGCCTGAATAAGGATACGTCAACTGAGGTTCTTCATTCCTGTTCTCCATGGAACTCAGAGGGAAGCAGAACCTCCCCATCTTCCCTACATACCGAAACTGAACAAGGTAGTGTACAGTAGGATTATTTGGCTCTGTGTCCTTCCACAATGTTGTAAGTAGGATGTGGTGGGGAGTATAGATTCCATTTTTGTCTGACATCACTGGGTGCAAGGAGGTAGCAGGAGGCAGGTTACTTGCCACTTGACTTACTCCATCCCTTTATCTGGTATTGGCAGGCACCACCATGGAATGAAGCCCACCCGGGAACTCAGCTTCTGTCTCTACCCTGAAGCAACATAGCACTGTGGGTCAGTCCTATGATTCCGGCCTTGCAGGCATCTCTGGATGCTATCAGGAAGCTCAACTTCCATTCTCTTGTAGGGACAATGAGGTAGTATAAATTGGTGTAAATTGGTGTCCCCTTCCACAGAAAAGAAATCAGCATGACAGAGGGAAACTGAACTACCACCCTATTTACTTGAAATGAGGCTGTGAGCCTGGTAGACCTCAATTCTTGGTGAAAAATATTGCCAGCATATGTAATGGGAATTACTGTTGAAGTTAATTCTGGGAAATACCATGTCATGTTTATATTTAACAGATTTATTATTTCACAGTCAACTTTCAGTTCAACATGAGGTATAGGTGGAGCTTTGTTCTTGTCTGTTTAGTAACTGTTTGAATAGTAGAGACATATGAGGTCTTTAATATGCATAAACTCATCTTTACTTTCTTCTTAATTTTCCTTATTGTCCACATTTATGTATTGTATGTATGTATGTGTGTATATATATATATATATATATATATATATATATATATATATAGAGAGAGAGAGAGAGAGAGAGAGAGAGAGAGAGAGTTCATGTAAGTTTTTCTGTCAAATCAATGATCTAGAGGATCAGGTGGTTGGAGGTGAAGAGGAAGCTGGAATTACCAGGAACACACAACTAGAAATTCCAACAAACTCTGAGTCTGGTGAACTTAACATACCTGATACCTTTTTTTTCTTTTTTATTGGTTGTTCAAAACATTACAAAGCTCTTGACATATCATATTTCATACATTAGATTCAAGTGGGTTATGAACTCCCAATTTTACCCCATATACAGATTGCAGAATCACATCGGTTACACATCCACATTTTTACATAATGCCCTATTAGTAACTGTTGTATTCTGCTACCTTTCCAATCCTCTACTATCCCCCCTCCCCTCCCCTCCCATCTTCTCTCTCTACCCCATCTACTGTAATTCATTTCTTTCCTTGTTTATTTTTCAGTTCCCCTCACAACCTCTTATGTGAAATTTTGTATAACAGTGAGGGTTTCCCTCCATTACCATGCAATTTCCCTTTTCTCTCCCTTTCCCTCCCACCTAATGTATCTGTTTAATGTTGATCTTTTCTTCCTGCTCTTCCTCCATGCTCTGTTCTTAGATGTTCTCATTATATCAAAGAAGACATTTGGTATTTGTTTTTTAGGGATTGGCTAGCTTCACTAAGCATAATCTGCTCTAGTGCCATCCATTTCCCTGCAAATTCCATGATTTTGTCATTTTTTAGTGCTGCGTAATATTCCATGGTGTATAAATGCCACATTTTTTTTATCCATTCATCTATTGAAGGGCATCTGGGTTGGTTCCACAGTCTAGCAATTGTGAATTGTGCTGCGTTGAACATCGATGTGGCAGTATCCCTGTAGTAAGCTCTTTTAAGGTCTTCAGGGAATAGTCCGAGAAGGGCAATAGCTGGGTCGAATGGTGGTTCCATTCCCAACTTTCCTACGAATCTCCATACTGCTTTCCAAATTGGCCGCACCAGTTTGCAGCCCCACCAGCAATGTGCAAGAATACCCTTTTCCCCACATCCTCGCCAGCACTTGTTGTTGTTTGACTTCATAATGGCTGCCAATCTTACTGGAGTGAGATGGTATCTTAGGGTGGTTTTGATTTGCATTTCTCTGACTGCTAGAGATGGTGAGCATTTTTTCATGTACTTGTTGATTGATTGTATGTCCTCCTCTGTGAAGTGTCTGTTCAGGTCTTTGGCCCATTTGTTGATTCGGTTATTTGTTTTCTTATTGTTTATTTTTTTGAGTTCTTTGTATACTCTGGATATTAGGGCTCTATCTGAAGTGTGAGGAGTAAAAATTTGTTCCCAGGATGTAGGCTCCCTATTTACCTCTCTTATTGTTTCTCTTGCTGAGAAAAAACTTTTCAGTTTAAGTAAGTCCCATTTGTTGATTCTTGTTATTAACTCTTGTGCTATGGGTGTCCTATTAAGGAATTTTGAGCCCGACCCCACAATATGTAGATTGGAGCCAACTTTTTCTTCTATCAGACGCAGAGTCTCTGATTTGATATCTAGCTCCTTGATCCACTTTGAGTTAACCTTTGTGCATGGCGAGAGAAAGGGATTCAGTTTCATTTTGTTGCATATGGATTTCCAGTTTTCCCAACACCATTTGTTGAAGATGCTATCCTTCCTCCATTGCATGCTTTTAGCTCCTTTATCAAATATAAGATAGTTGTAGCTTTGTGGATTAGTCTCTGTGTCCTCTATTCTGTACCATTGGTTCACCCGCCTGTTTTGGTACCAGTACCATGCTGTCTTTGTTACTATTGCTCTGTAATATAGTTTGAAATCTGGTATCGCTGTACCGCCTGATTCACGCTTCCTGCTTAGAATTGCTTTTGCTATTCTGGGTCTTTTATTTTTCCATATGAATTTCATGATTGCTTTATCTATTTCTACAAGAAATGCCATTGGGATTCTGATTGGGATTGGATTAAACCTATAGAGAACTTTTTTGGTAATATCGCCATTTTGATGATGTTAGTTCTGCCTATCCATGAACAGTTTATATTTCTCCATCTTCTAAGATCTTCTTCTACTTCTCTTTTTAGGGTTTTGTAGATTTCGTTGTATAAAACTTTCACCTCTTTTGTTAGGTTGATTCCCAAGTATTTTATTTTTTTTGAGGATATTGTGAATGGAGTGTTTTTCCTCATTTCTGTTTCAGAAGTTTTGTCGCTGATATGCAGAAATGCCTTTGATTTATGCATGTTGATTTTATATCCTGCCATTTTGCTGAATTCATTTATTAGTTCTAGTAGTTTTTTTTAGACCCTTTTGGGTCTTCTAGGTATAGAATCATGTCATCCGCAAATAGTGATAATTTAAGTTCTTCTTTTCCTATTTTTATGCCTTTAATTTCTTTCGTCTGTCTAATTGCTCTGGCCAGTGTTTCGAGAACTATATTGAATAGAAGTGGTGATAGAGGGCATCCCTGTCTTGTTCCAGATTTTAGGGGGAATGCCTTCAATTTTTCTCCATTGAGAACGATGCTAGCCTGAGGCTTGGCATAGATAGCTTTTACAATGTCGAGGTAAGTTCCTGTTATCTCTAGTTTTTCTAGTGTTTTGAACATAAATAAATGCTGTACTTTGTCAAATGCTTTTTCTGCGTCTATTGAGATGATCATATGGTTCTTATCTTTAAGTCTATTGATGTGGTGAATAACATTTATTGATTTCTGTATATTGAACCATCCTTGCATCCCAGGGATGAATCCTACTTGATCATGGTGTACAATTTTTTGATGTGCCTTTGTATCCAATTCGCCAGAATTTTATTGAGGATTTTTGCATCTAGGTTCATCAGAGATATTGGTCTGTGGTTTTCTTTCTTTGAGGTGTCTTTGTCTGGTTTCGGAATCAGGGTGATGTTGGCCTCATAAAATGAATTTGGCAGAGCTCCCTCTTTTTCTATTTCCTGAAATAACTTGAAAAGTATTGGTATTAATTCTTCTTTAAAGATTTTGTAAAACTCCGCTGTATACCCATCCGGTCCTGGGCTTTTCTTGGTTGGAAGTCTTTTGATTGCTTCTTCTATTTCATCTATTGATATTGGTCTGTTTAAGTTGTGAGTATCCTCCTGACTCAGTCTGGGCAAATCATATGACTTAAGGAATTTATCGATGTCTTCACTATCTTCTATTTTATTGGAATATAGGTTTTCAAAATAATTTCTAATTGTCTTCTGTATTTCTGTAGCGTCTGTTGTGATATTGCCTTTTTCATCCCGTATGTTAGTAATTTGAGTTCTCTTTCTTCTTCTCTTCGTTAGCATGGCTAGGGGTCTGTCGATCTTATTTATTTTTTCAAAGAACCAACTTTTAGTTTTGTTAATTTTTTCAATAGTTCCATTTGTTTCAATTTCATTGATTTCCGCTCTGATTTTAATTATTTCTTGCCTTCTGCTACATTTGCTGTTGTTTTGCTCTTCCTTTTCTAGGGCTTTGAGATGAAGTGTGAGCTCATTTATTTGTTGGTTTTTCCTTTTTTTGAGGGATGACCTCCAGGTGATGAATTTCCCTCTTAAAACTGCTTTCATTGTGTCCCATAGATTCTGATAGGTTGTGTCTGTATTTTCATTTATCTCTAAGAATTTTTTGATTTCCTCCTTTATGTCTTCTGTAACCCATTGATCATTCAGTAACATATTGTTCATTTTCCATGTGATGTAGGATTTTTCCTTCCTTCTTTTATCATTGATTTCCATTTTCATTCCATTGTGATCAGATAAAATGCATGGTATTATCTCCACCCCTGTATATTTACTGAGGGATGCCCTATGGCATAATATATGGTCTATTTTTGAGAAGGATCCATGTGCTGCTGAGAAAAAAGTGTAGCCACTTGATGTTGGTTGATATATTCTATATATGTCAGTTAAGTCTAGGTTGTTGATTGTGATATTGAGTTCTATAGTTTCTTTATTCAACTTTTGTTTGGAAGATCTGTCCAATGGTGAGAGAGGTGTGTTGAAGTCACCCATAATTATTGTGTTGTGGTCTATTTGATTCTTGAACTTGAGGAGAATTTCTTTTATGAACATCGCAGCACCATTATTTGGTGCATAAATATTGATAATTGTTATGTCTTGTTGGTGAGTGGTTCCTTTTAACAGTATATAATGTCCTTCCTTATCCCTTTTGATTAATTTAGTCTTGAAGTCGATTTTATTCGATATGAGGATGGCTTGCTTATGAGGACCGTGTGTGTGGTATATTTTTTTCCCAACCTTTCACCTTCAGCCTGTGTATGTCTTTTCCAATCAGATGTGTCTCCTGGAGGCAGCATATTGTTGGATTTGTTTTTTTAATCCATGTTACCAGCCTATGTCGCTTTATTGGAGAGTTTAATCCATTAACGTTTAGAGTTACTATTGATGTATGGTTTGTACTTCCAGCCATGTTTGATTATTTATCTTCTTTTAGTTTTTTTCTCCAAGGTTAGCTTTCCCCCTGCCCCCTGACTTTATAGAGGCACTTCCCACTGATGGTTTTGGTTATTGTTTTTCATTTCTTCCTCGTATAATGTTTTGCTCAAGATGCTTTGCAATGCTGTTTTTCTGCACATGCTGATCTTTTACTTGGCGTGGCCTCCATAACTCTCCATCCTTCCATTGATAATGCCTTTATGCAGTTGAGCAGTCACAGGAAGTGGCTTCTGCATTCATTTCCCCATTTCATCCAGGGTTTCCCTCTTGTCTTCTCCCTTCTAATCAGAGAATTGGTAGGAGTTTGACTTTTCATCTTCCATGTATCTTACCAACTCCAGAGCTATTCCAGAAAGGCTACCTGGAAAGAGTTCTTGACATCTTCCTTTGATCTTATTCCAACAGCACATGAAGATATTCTTCAGTTTTCTTCGAAGTTGCTTACGTAGGGATGGTCATGTAGAGGTCCATGCTGAAATGTCCATGTAGCCTTTGCTTTCTAAGAAACACAAGATTTAAATTTGTTTCAGATTAAACATGTCGTTGTCTTCAACATGCTGCCCTAGTGCTTCTGCAAGTACACTCATATTTAGCATATGACATTGACTTGGAGCGTGTGATTGCCACACTCTTCCTTGTCACTGAGCTGTGCACCAGTTGCTTTCACTTGAGTCATTGCTACCAGCAGCAGCATCACTCCACAACAATTACTATGTTGGACAAAATTCAGTATTTGTTAACCTTTTTTCATTATTGGTCCTGGTAGGAATATTTTTAGACTTTTTTTTCTAATCAACATACATAACACATTATTTTAATACAATAAATATACCATATATTTGATTATATGACCTGACGCTTTGGAGGGTCACAACCCATTGTGATTTCACCCATAAGAGCCAATTTTTCCTTAGGGGCTATTATTCCACATTGTGAACACAGTGTAATCTATGCACCAGGCAATTAATTTATCCTTTTATATTTACCTTTATAATATCTTATTAATTACTTCTATATGTATGATTGACCATTTCTTTCATTACTGAAGTACATACACTATTTCTACTTATACAAAGTGCTTATAAACTCTGCTTTAGTTAGATTTTCATTGCTGTGAATAAAGAGTCTGACCAGAACAATTTTAGAGGAGGAAAAGTTTATTTGAGGGCTCACAGTTTCAGAGGTCTTAGTCGATAGACAGTCAGTTCCATTTCCCAGGGCTCAAGATGGGCTGATCATCATGGCAGGAGAGGGTGGCAGAGGTCAGCAGCTCACCCATGGTGATCATGAAGCAGAGAGAGAGACTCCACTCACCAGATATAAATGTATACCCCAAAGCCATGCCCTAATTCCCATCTCCTCCAGCCACACCCTATCTTAACAATCAGCTAATCCCATCAGGGATAAATTCACTCATTAGGCTAAAGGTATAACCTAATCATTTCTCCTCCAAACTTTCTTGCATTGTGTCACATATGAGTTTTCAGGGGGCACCGTACCTAAATCATAACACTTAGCATCCCAACAACAAATATGCCCAGACAATAAATATTGTCCCTTCTTTTGCTTTATTTCCCCTGCCACTTCCATTACCACACACACTTCTGCACACCTAAATGAGAACTGTTGGAGTTCTGAAGAGCTGATGCTAGATCACAAGCAGCAAGAGCAGTGTCTGCAGTTGCAATGGGACATTCACATGTTCATCACATCTTGTTTCGTTTAACTACCTAGTACCTCTGGAAGTGGGATGAAAGAGATATAAGGCTTATTTTCTCCACAGAGTGGGTGAGTGGGGATCTTCTCTGCCTTAGCAGTGTTCTACTGAAACCCTGGTTCCTATGTGTTGTTGAAGGTTTGTTCCACCCATACAGCAAAGATCACCCCAAAGATCATGACCAGTATACCTCACATGACTTATGTCCTCTAAAGTGTAATTTAAGTTATGGTTTCAGGTCATGGATTTTATTTTTTTACAAATATAGGATTGGTTTATTAATTAAATTATATATTGAGAATTTGAGGAAAGAATAAAGAACAAACAGCAGATGTGAAAGTAAAATGTATATGTGCATATATATACATACACACATGTACATGCATATGTACATACATGATTCTATAATTCTAACCCTAATGTGTGTGTGTGTGTGTGAGTGTGTGTGTGTGTGTGTGTGTGTGTGTGTGTGTACACACTAGAAGACCTTTATAAGAAAAACAAACTCTTGAAAATATTGTTATTAAGGTAGACCAAAACAAATCATCTCTCAACAGAGAAAGGATTGTAAAAATACCTTGCACAGCAGAGAAGAGCAGAAACTGTAGTCTGTACAGTCCCAGAGAAAGCAGATAGGATGATTTTTTTGACATTCTGTCCTTGGAGTGAAAATATAGAGATGAATTTGTATCCTTTCAATAAACCTCTTTTTCACTAGATGCCTCTGATTGCAACCAAAGAATCTTATTAAGCAACAATTCTTTTGCCAAAACCAATTTGAGAAGAAATTATATCCCATGAGAACTTAAGTACCATGAGATTTGTCTGTTAGACTGACCATTTTATTTCTGGTGGCTTTAATGCAACATCTATTTCATAGCAGGTGCTCCATAGAAATTTGTTGGATTAATGAAAGTAAACCTGCATAATTAGCAAAAACAAGCATTGCAGAATTTGTGATACCTTCCAAATGCTGAAATGAAGACATGGAAGGAGGAATAATGAAAAGATAAGAAAAGTTACTTCCTTTATTATTTTGGTGGGAAGGTCACTTTGTTTTGTTTTGCTTTTTATTTCTCTATTTTTTATTTGCTTTAGATTTCAAGTAAGACTTCCAGATGCAAGTGCCCACTATCCCTAGCAGAAATCACCTAAAATATTTTGATGATTTGACATGCAAAGAGCATTATTCCAGGGAAATACCACACACATTCTCTTCATAGTTCTTATTAAAGCACTTTGTGTATGTGTGGGTGATGTTGGGGATCAAATCCGGGTACTCACCCATGCAAGACAAGTGCTGTACCACTAAGTTACATCCCAACCCCTAAGTGTATTTCTTAATGCTATAGCACACTTCCTCAGGTTTTTTAATTCCACAGACTATTAAAATTTCAAAATAAATTGTGGGAATCCATTAGGGTTATATGTTTTGTTTACTGAAGAAAAAGCATTAATCACAATGAAAGAAAAAATTTGCTAGACACATTATTTTATTAGGAGAATGACATTAACAAAAGTGGAAAGAATATAATCTCAGAGTAAAAGACACTAAAGTGAATATACTTGGTTTAACACAAATTCACTACGTGTCTTACTACTTAGGGATCTGATGAAAACTTCAATCCAACAAGGAGAAGTTCCTGCTAATCGTTGGTCCAAGGTCAATTAAATTTGATGGACTCTTAAATACAGGTTGAGTGTCTCTCATCTGAATGCTATGGACCAGAAATGTTTTGGATTTCAGGTTTCTTTCTTTGATTTTGGAATACTGTCTCTGCATAGTCATATGAAATATCTTGGCAATGGTAGTGAAGGATAAATATGGAATTCATTTATATCTGTCATTGAATGTTTATACACATAGCTCATAGGCTGTTAAATATGATGCATTTTTGCACCTGTGTTTGACCACAACGTGCCTTACGGTCAGATCTAGAATTTTCTATCTATGCCATCTGGTCTCTATACAAAGTTTTGAATTTGGGGACACTTCATATTTTGGATTTTTAGAATATGGTATTCATCCTGTATTTTAAAATTTGTGGTACATGCTGCTGAAAGACAAATTCTTTCCTACTGTCCTTGCTTTGACTTGGATCAGCTAATTCCAGTAACCAGTGAAGCGTCTTTGCAAATCAACCATTGACTGGCAATTACATGTGCCTTTTAAATAAACAATAGTCATCTTAAGGATTACTCAACAAACACCATCTAGTGATTGACACAATCTTCAAAACTTGGTGCTCGTGAAAGAAATTACTGTCATTTTTTATTCTATGATTTAAGAATCTGTTTAGGGAACAGTGTCGGTCATTAAGAAAGTGCTGATGGGAATAAACAGTAAGTTCAACTTTATTTGACTCTGTTCTTGACCACACTGTATTTTAGGTGTGACCCAGCCTTATCAGATGGTTCTTGGATAAAAGGCATCCAGGCCAAGAAGAATGATACATTCTTTGTCACATTCATTGTCTCTCTACATCCATACTTCTGTGGTCTTATATTAAGTATATTTTTACCCCTGGGGTTTCAGGTGTTACTGTGTGTGTGTGTGTGTGTGTGTGTGTGTGTGTGTGTATATATATATATATATATATATATATATATATATATATATATATATATGTAAAGAGAAACCTGTGGCCAATTATGATATATTCTTCTCTGGATACTTAAATTATAATAACTCAGAGAAAGTCCAATCTAGGCGAATTCATTTTGCTATTAATGTTAAATGAGTTCTTGCCCAGATATTTCTGCTTTTAAGGATCAAACACAGTGAAAGTTGAGATTTGACTGAACTGCTTTTTTAAAAGTTTTAATCAAGTGTTACCTCAGCAGGCGACAGATGGAGGGAAAGCATTTGATATCAGTTCAGTAGCAATGTGCCCCACACACGATATGAAGCACAGATGTTTATCTGGAATGGCCATGAAGTTGGAAAATGAAAACTTGGGAGAAAGCAATTGAGTTCCAAAACCTCTCCAAAGCCATATTGTAAACAGGGAGGGCAGCCTCCCAGGGGTAGTGTTAATACCCGATTCTTTTACAATCTTCTAGTAACAGGGTTATGCTGAGAAGGCTCACGCTTGGCACTGAAGCCTTAGGTCACAGATCTCTCTCTTCTCTCTTTTTTTCCATCTTTTGAACAATATTTTCAATTAATATATCTTTGCGACCATTTTTGTTCTTTCCCCCAGTGTCTCTTCTGAGTTTTACACTCAACATTTTACTGTCCCTTTCTTGCATTGTATAAGAACATATCCAGACTGATTCCCACACATCTTTGGACTCCCTTTAAAAATGTGTAGTTTAAAACATTTAGGTATTCTAGGTATCTTATGCTATGAGGACACTTTAGGAAACTTTTCCTGTTTCCTGAGTGATTGTGAGTATCTTCCCTGTGTTTATTTTATTGACAAGATAGTATTTTGTATTTCAAGTTTTCTAGACAGTTTCTCACTCAGAGAGGGAAAACAGTTGAATATTCGAGTTGTCTCTTGACACCACAAAGAGGAATGAAACTATTTGCTGAAATAGGGATTTCTGTTTCCTGTATGCAGATTTCCTTTATTTTCATCGATTTTTTATGAGGATGACTTTCACCATGAGTGCCTGCCTCATGATCTAATCTAACCCCAGTCACCTCCCAGTGGCCCTACTTCCCCATACCATGGAGCTTTGGGGTTTTAGTGGCACATAGTTAGTGGTGACTTGTTGCACAGCGTAAGAAAACTAATTCCTTGGTTCCTGAAGATCAGGGTTTGTCCTTTCTAATTTTTCTCTGGTATGTAGTCTTTCCTAGCCTTGGAGGTCTGATATTCACTCTACTGTGGTGCATAAACACTTGTTTTGTTGACATCAGTCTTCCTTGGGAATGTCAAATTGCCTGAATTATTTGAATAAAACCCTAAAAAAACCTTACTTGTTAGAGTTAATACACCAAGCATGGATTCTCTGAATCTTTGAATATTTTAAAATTTTGAAGACCTTACTCTGGACTTACCCACTTTCCTTTCCAATCTGCTCTTTAATTGCATTCTTATTCCTCTGACATTTGCCTGATTTTGATATTATTTATTGACCAAGGAAACAATTTATTTTCCTCAGGTGATATATAAATCACTTCCCATGGTTTCCTTTTAAGTTTTTTTTTTTTTTAATTAGTGCCTTACTTAGTAATACTATGTGAGCTTTTTCCTGATTAAGTTATATTCTCCTGACTTCTGGGCATCATGGCCCATACCTGTAATCCCAGCAACTTTGGAGGCTGAGGCAGGAACATCTCAAGTTTGAGGCCAACCTCAACAATTTAGATTCTGTTCTTGAAATTAAAACGAATGAAAAAACAAACAATAAAAAGAACTGGGGATGCAGCACAGTAGTAAACAGCCCCTGAGTTAACAATTCATTAAAAAAAAGGAAGTTATGTTCTCCTGGATTGGAGGGATGAAGAGGGGCAGAGTTAAAATAATTTATGTCTTTATAGCTTGTACACAAATCTACCAGTGGTTTGAATGGACCCTTTTACGTGTAAATGAAAGTGATGCTATTGAACTATATAGTTTTCAGCCCACAGACTCCTCAGGAAGAAAACAAATTTACTTTTTAAAAACTCTAGTCAAAGAATCACATGATCAATGTCTCTTTAAGGTTCAAATCAGGCTGGGGATGTGGCTCAAGCGGTAGCACGCTTGCCTGGCATGCGTGGGGCACTGGGTTCGATCCTCAGCACCACATAAAAATAAAATAAAGATGTTGTGTCCACTGAAAACTGAAAAATAAATATTAAAAAATTCTCTCTCTCTCTCTAAAAAAAAAGTTCAAATGAGTTCTTCCATCCTGGAACTGACATCATATTATTGATAGACTTGGGGTCTTTGATTTAGCAAATCCTAATGTGCTTGGAAGTTTGGGTGCCATTAAAAACCCAGCGGCCTTAGGGGACAGTTGAAGTGAATGATGTGTTTGATCTACAATATACATATGAGAAACTTGCATTGGTATTTTTAGAAGAACAGATAGAGATTGAAATCAAGTGGGAAAGTCGAGTGACCGGCTCGTATTTCTGCTCCAGTTCTTCCCCTGGCTGGCAAGAGCCCAATGCAGCCCCCTGTGGGTTCCTGTCATTCTTGGTTGAAGCCCTGAGTGTTGGCAGAGTATCCCCACAGGCAAAGTAAAGGGAAGAGTTGAAACAATAATCAGGGTAATTCAGGCAGTGTGTGTGCTAATAAAGAAAACAGGTGCTCAGGGCTTAGTCGACCCTGCCTGGAATGAATACCCTGGATAAATGAATGGCCTTTACGCGGATTTCTGTCACATAACTAGAGGCAGCTTGAAATCTCTGCCCTCTTGATGCTCCTGAAAATAAAGCCCATGTCTCCTCATGAGAATTTGTGATTGCTCCAAAGCTCAACCTACTTAAAAAGGGATTATAAACCTCAGCCATAATTGTAACGTCTCCTGTTAAAATGCAGGCGTTCACATCAAACAGCACTGATGATCTAGGATCTGAACAATTACACAAGAAATGGTTTGAGGACTCAAATGGCTTGTCACAATAGGAAAAACGTAGCAGAGTGGCTTTGTGTAAAGGAAATAATGTTAACGATCAATTTGACTTGAAGTTTTAAGAGCCTTCTAACTTTAGATTAAGCGTACCATTGATGCTTCAGGGGAGGAAGGCAGGGAGAATGTCTTGCTCTAGTTTTCTGGGTGGAAAAAGTAGGAGAAAGCATAGTTGCCACATACCAGTGCCTCTTTGAATTAGAAGATGTGCTCTCTTTTTCTTTGATGTTGATCGATGGCAACACCAACCCTGGGGTTAATGGAGATAGTTTAACCAAGCATTCTTCAGTAGTTAAAGGGGATATCCATGTGATATCCTTATTTGCTTTTAATACCTATTTGGTTGAATCTGGACCAAAAAAAAGCAATGGAAGAGCTCATGGAGTTCACTTATAGAGCTTAGCAAATGGGAAACTCTTGGCTAAAGTCGGAGGAGGAAAGAGAACACTCGAGTTCTGCTTATGATCAGAATTTATTAATTCCAACAGACTTTCCGATGAACTCCATGTTGAGACTGAAATAAAATAACAGTGGATAAACATGCAGATCTGTGTCCGAGGCACCATGATGGTTTTGCATGATTTTTGTAATTGCCGATCAACTTGGAGACTGTGGTACAAAATTTTGTTTTCTTTAGCTTTTAATTTTCCTTTAATGTAAGAATGATTTTTTTTGTTTATCTAATTTCCATGAGGACTGTTTACAACATTTAGTTTCCAGGAAATTTCTCTTATTCCTTAAAAAAATAAAATTTTATGTTACAGCTGTTAGGATTTGGAATTGGAATATCCTCCAAAGACTCATGTGTTGAAGGCTTGGTCCTCAAAGCAGCAATGTTCAGAGGTAGGTTTCAGGGAAGTGATTATATCAGGAGGGCTCTGAACAGGCTACTGTGAGGTGTTGGAAACTGTATGAGGTGGGATCTAGCTGAAGGGAATGGACCCTTGAGGGTGTACCCTTGTCCCCAGCCTCTTCCTGGTTCTCTGTACTATTTTTGCTGCCTTGAGATCAGCAGCTTTGCCACACCCTTCTGCCATGACATACTGCCTCATCACAGGCACAGAAATAATGGAGCCAGACAGAGTATGGGTTGAAAGAGATGGAAACAGAATTGCTGTGACCTTGAGGTGAGAGTGTACAGAGAGGGTCTTGGGAGGAATGAGTAGAAATCAGATTACACTACCTTATGAGCCATGCCAAGGATTTGGGATTTTACTCCATGTGAAATGAAATGCAGGAAGATTTTAAGCAGACATTGCCACAATTTAGTCCAGCTTTAATGGTTAAACTTGAAGTTAAAAACTGTAATACGTATTACAGAGTCTGCTTTTGAGTTCTTGGCCAGTTATTAATCACAAGCTGTGCTTATTTCCATACCCACTGGACGTGTGCCATGCATTGGAATGTAGGTACCTGTTGAAGAGTTTTTCTTTCCTTGTGGACTTTATCTCAGTGTGTAATTTTGTACTTGTTAAAAATACACATTGTTATTGGGTGCATACAAAAATTGAGCTGTAGCCTAACATTTTAGAAAAGGTGCTCCAAGAGAGCAGGAACAAGTCACAAATTTTAGGTTTATTTAAGCTACTCTTTTTAGCAATATATATTTACATATTTTTAAGTTTTCTCTTTTCTTTGCTTCATTTTAAATTATAACATAACAAGATCAGAGACTAAATATTTACATAACAGCTTCTAATTTTGCCTTAAATTGGTGAACCTAATTGGTGTTGCCTATAACATGAGAACTTTTTAAAAAAAATTTAAACTTTTCATTACAAAGGGTAAAATGCAATGAATTATTTATGTGATTGCATAGTTTGATAGTGATTATGGAAAATAGTCTGTCATAGTAGCTCTAATAATGTCTGCTTCTTGGTGTACAAATGTCCATGTAATCCACTACTGTGAGTGTTGGTGACACCTGTGTCTTTTTTCTAATGGGGAGCATATAACAGAAGTGACAGTATAGACACGACTACTTATACAGTCTCATCTCTTCTAATGCTGGAGATACATTATGAGAAATGTGTCCTTAGGCCATTTCCTCATTGTGCACAGAGCTTGATGGCATATGTCAGTTATGTGGCCTTATGATGCCACAAGCAGACATGGTGAACATGATACAGATGAGGCTGTTGGTGGCATCACATAGCATACTGTTCTGCAGTAAAAATTTTTTAAAGTAGGGGTACACCCTAAAATAAAATAAAAAGTATTGTTTCATAAATACATAAACCAGTACCATGGTCATTTATCATGGTTGTCAAGTATTATGTACTGCACATAATTGTGTTATGCTTTTTTATCACTTGCAGAGCAGTAGGTTTGATTATGTCAGCATCACCAGAAACACATGCATGTTTCATGACCTGTGAAGTTAGGATGGCTATGCTATCCGTAGGTGATAGGAAATGTTCAGCTCCATTGTAACTGAATGGGACCATCATCCTATGTGGCTTCTATCATTGTGTGAAATGTCATATTGTGCATGACTCTCCATGATTATATGATTAAGTTTGAAAAATTGGCATGCTTTTCTTGGTGTATTCTCTCTTAGCCTTGCTCTATATGAGGGGACAAGTAACCACGTTGGGAAATACCACATCGCAAAGAACTATGAGTGGCCTCTGGGAATGGAGAGTTGGCTCCCAGCAATAGTCAGCAAGAAACTGAAGCCTTGTTATGATAACTGTAAGTTATCATATTCTGCCCATTATATTAGCAAGTTTACAAAGAAGAAACTTCTCCCTCAAGTCTCATATAAGACTGCAACCCACACACATTGTAGACATTAGGACTCTAGTCAGAGGTTCTAGCTTAGCCATGTTCAGATTCCTGAGCCAAAGATACTGAGGTAAAGAATGTGTGTTTTAAAATGCTAAAAATGTGGCATCTATGTGGCATCTATACACAATGGAGTATTACTCTGCATTAAAAAATGACAAAATCATAGAATTTGGAGGGAAATGGATGGCATTAGAGCAGATTATGCTAAGTGAAGCCAGCCAATCCCTAAAAAACAAATGCCAAATGTCTTCTTTGATATAAGGAGAGTAACTAAGAACAGAGTAAGGACGAAGAGCATGAGAAGAAGATTAACATTAAACAGGGATGAGAGGTGGGAGGGAAAGCGAGAGGGAAGGGAAATTGCATGGAAATGGAAGGAGACCCTCATGGTTATACAAAATTACATATAAGAGGAAGTGAGGGGAAGGGAAAAAATAATACAAGGGGGAGAAATGAATTACAGTAGAGGGAGTAGAGAGAGAAGAGGGGAGGGGAGGGGAGGGGAGGGGGGATAGTAGAGGATAGGAAAGGCAGCAGAATACAACAGACACTAGTATGGCAATATGTAAATAAATGGAAGTGTAACTGATGTGATTCTGCAATCTGTATACGGGGTAAAAATGGGAGTTTATAACCCACTTGAATCAAAGTGTGAAATATGATATGTCAAGAACTATGTAATGTTTTGAACAACCAACAATAAAAAAATGCTAAAAATGTGGTAATATTGTTACACAGCAATAGATAACTAACACAATGATGATGCCCAAATTGTTCTATGTAAATCAGAAAGTACCACCATACAATATTTAAAATATTAGTAGACAGTCATGGAAAAGTGAATTCAACCTGAAAAAATTGGTTTAGGCATATATATATATTTCTCTGAAAGAGTGTATTCTCAAAAAGTCAACTGTATGATTAAATTATATGCTTATAGAAGAATAATCATCACTTACCATGGGCAAACAGCAACTTCCCTGCTCTAAAATTGGGCTCATCTTTAAGGGGATAGCATTTGTCTTTCATACATAAAGGATTACGGTAAGATGAAATTGAGGTCACTTTAATTCAACAACTAAGATTACATTTGTATGGAGCTTTCATATATTATACATGGAAGCAAATGCCAACTGTAGAATGCTAGCTATTTTGTATAATACAACGCTAATGAGTTCTCCATTCTCTGAGACCCACTATTAATTACACGTCCAACGTGAACTGATTCTCTAGTCTTGGTTATTGATTTTCTATGTTTGAGTTAAGAGGAGATGGTTCTTAATATCTTTATTCAACCTCCACAATGTGGCCCTTCATTTTTACCAGATTTATTATTCCAGCTCTAAGTTACAGGAATTCATGTGGATGAGTAACCCATTTTACCTTAAAACCTTGTTCTTGGGTACAGTGGTTCTTGAAATTCTCTTTTTGCAAAATTCAGTGTTTTTCATTTGTGCATTCCTTGCCATTAATATTTTCCTTCATATTTGCGAGCTTGTCACAAAATTGAATTTATTTTCAATCTTTCACCATTTGTGCAAATGCTGTTGTCACCGAAAGGGTGAAGATATAGACAGAATTTAAATGCATAATATCACAAACATTTTTAAGCCATTTTATTTATGCAGTTCACAGCACAATTAACATAAATAATATTGTTTTTAGTCCACTGGTTCCCAAAAGCATTAAGATGCAAAAGCAGATCATGAGGGGGAAACTTCTCAATATGGGTAGGAAAAAATGTCAGCAACTGGGTGCAAAATGTGGTTCAGCTGCTCCTATAGAACTAATAGCAATAACAAAACAAAGGATCTGAATTATGAGAGACCTTTTTAATGTGTGTTTTCCCTACTGGCTAAATTTTTATTTTCAGCTCATAAAATATCCTTTCTGTCTGAGCAAACCATCTGTGATAGCCCCATTTGGGCTGACTTCCCTTTTATGTCAATGACCAGCATATATGGGACAGGACTGAGCATCATGGACAAGAGTTCAATTTCATGTAGATCATCATTTCTCACAAGTAAGGAGACTCCCAAGGCACTTTATTTAAATTAAGAAGTGTCCCTGGAAATTATAGCTCTTGGAAAATAAGATGTTTTAGTTTTCATATTCACTGAATACACAATGAATCATCTGGTTTGTCAAGCAGGAATAAACTATCACATGGTAACTTGTTGACACAACCTAACTACACTTCCCAGCATTAATTGTCCCAATCTGTGGGAATTAGTAACAAAACGTATGTTTACTTAACCATCTTATTTCTTTAAATGTTTTACAAAATAGCAAGACTCAAATAGTTACTGAAAAGTGACACAAAGTAAAATCACATTTTGTTTAATAATAGGTGCTTATTATATGCATCCATACACAGATTATGATTCGTTCCTTACAAAGATTCTTATCAGGTATGTGTTATTATTATCATCGTTACTTTACACATGAGGGATGGGATACAATTAGATGTTAGGCAATTTAGCCCAGGGCCTGACTAAATAGCTCTAGTCTTTTCTTCTGGGCGGTGAAGGACCTGGGCATTGAATCCAGCAGACAAATTTCAACCTGAGTCAACAAGGGATTTTTAATGTAGTGGAAGAAGGACAGCTTTTGTAACCAGTGAGAACTGGAATCTGAACACTGACTCTATCACTTAGTAAAGGCTTCATCTAGAAAACCAAACACATGTATTTCCTTGCACTGTCAGCTAGAGGGACTAGAAGCTATGAAGCATCAATACCAACAAGCACACCTACAACCTGTTTCCCCCTGAAGGATCCAGAGTTCCTTGGAGAACTGGCTGATGCCAGCACTGGCACGAGACATTTACAAAACGAGCCTGGAGCATTTCAGTTTCTGAAGTGGAGGCTGTGTAATATCATCACTTTTAAGCCACATATATTGAGGAGAGAGAGCCAACAGCACATGTGTAGGAGACAGCTTGATCCTGAGCTTTGTCAAAGAAAGTTCAACTTCCAAACAACTTCGGGCCTTAAACAGGAAATTCATGTGTGGCCAAATCCATGCCAAGTGTAAACACAATTTGAGAAGCCTGGCTTTAAAATCTTAATTATTCTTCATATTACCCCCTGTGGTAGTTGCATTTATATCACTGTGAAAAAAATTCCCAAGGTCATCAATTTAAGGAAGTAAATATTTGCTTGGGTCCATGATTCAGTCCATGGTTACATGATTTTGTTGTTTGGGGGCCTCTGGTGGGTGTGTGCTGCAGAGGAAGCTACTCACCTCATGGAGATAAAGTAGAGAGTGAGAGACACACACACACAAAGGGGCAAGAGTCCCAATATCCCCACACAGGCACACCCCGATGACCTAACTTCTTCCATTAGGCTGTAACCTCTAAATGTTCCACCACTTCCAATAGCACCACACGCTGGCAACCCGCTCTTCAACACGTGGCCTTTGGGGGACATTTAAGATCAAAATCAAAACATCTTTTATGTAAGAAACAACTTCTGAAGATCTGAAAATGCATTCATAAAGACAAAAGAAAAAGTAACATTTAATAAATTCTAGACCTACAGGGTATTATGTCAGAATCTAGCAAGTAGATCTTTAGATGTGCCAGTTCACTTCATCATTCCAACTGTTTTCTACAGAAGGGATCATCCCTAATTTAAAAGAGAAACTCTTGCCTAAGTCATAAAAAAACTGGCAAGAACAAGTTTCGAACGCAGGCCCAAGTGTGTGTGTGTGTGTATGTGTGTGTGTGTGTGTGTGTGTGTGTGTGTATGTGTGTGTTTAGTAAATTTTAATTTTGCAGTAGTTCCATATTCTCAGCAAAATTATAAAAGATATTCTGAAGATTTTTCATATACTCTACACTCAGATTCCCTTATGTAAGAATATGTATTCCCAGATTCCCAATAGTGCATTGGCACTATTAAGAAACGTATGGTATTACTATGCACATCCCATAATTAAGGAATAGGGATTTTTGCTCTATATCCTTAAGGATGGAAAACCTAGATCAATTGTTCAGAATTCTTTGGCACAGGACATTTGGCTCTCCTTTCCTATTTGTTTCCCCTGTTTATTGATTATTCATGAAATAAATAATATTTAATGATAAAGAGATTTAGTTTATAGTTTGGATTATAATCTAATGTTATTTTATTTATTTTGTTGCTCAAATAATTCTATCCTTGGCTTTTGGGAGTCTATCTGTTGGTTCCTGTATCTTTTGACCTTGCTTCATCATGGTTTTATTTGCTTATTTGTTTTAATTCTTTCTTAATTTCTGGTACCACAAATATTTTGTAAATATTTTGCCCAAGGTCTAGAATCAGGCCATTTTTCCAAGGAGAACTGACTCTTTCAGGGCAAAATACCATTTTATTAGAAATGAAGGTCTGGGTATTAGGCGTTCTTATAGCTACTGGTGTGTCATTAGGGGCAGAATGAAGAAACGTGTATAAACTAATTAGTATACTAATTAGTATACTAATCATTATGTATAAGCAGATGCACATATATCTACATATGCATAGATCTGTGTCTATGTAAAGATTTATAGTTGTATCCATATTAAGCCAAGTATGAGTTCATATAGGTCATTCTAACCTATTTCACTTTTCTCAATCCTAGGGTGAGAAGCCTGGCTTACCTTCTGCTGTCTACTTACTTAATTGCTCAAATACAGTATACAAGTGTGTTAGTTTCCCAGTACCACAAATGAGCAGCTTGAAAGAACAAAATTACATTGCCTCACAGTTCCAGAAAGTTCAAGTCTGAAATCCAGGTTTGGCAAGGTCACAAAGCCTTTAGGAGGGAATCCTTTCTTACTTCTCCCAACTTCTAGTAACCCCTGGCCTTTCTTGGCTTTGTGATAGAATAGCTCTAGTCTCTTGTCTCTGTCTTCATATAGCTGTCTTCTTTTCCTGTGTCTCTGGTCTTACTGTATTAGAGACCACTCTAATGGCCCTATGTTAACTTGATTATATACTCAAAGACTCTATTTCTACAGATACTGGCAATTAGGACTTCAAGATACCTTTTTTTTTTTGAGGGGCACAATTCAACCCAGAAGAATATTTAAGTGGTTTCAAATTATGAACCCATGTCCTCATAGCAAACATTTTGCACAACTATAGGTTTTTACATTTTTTAGTTGACATATAATGGTTGTGCATATTTTTTATGGTAGAGTGAGGTTCTTAATGCATAGTTTCTTTTGCCTTTAATTTCACAGACTAGTCATTTCCATAGATAATTAAGTCAGCACCTCCCCTGCATTCTCTACTGTGGGGTGGTTTTATGCATTTTTAATATCGTTACATTCTTACATTACAGACTTCATTCCATCCTTACATTTCCCAGCCTTTTAAAATGACTTTTTAAGATTTTGTATTTATTAAAATTAATTCAAGTCAGGTATGATGGCACATGCCTGTAATCCCAGTGGCTTGGAAGGCTAAAGCATAAGGATTGCAAGTTCAAAGCCAGCTTCGGCAACTTAGCCAGGCGCTACACAACTTAGTGAGACCCTGTCTCAAAATAAAAAAAGTAAAACATCCTGGAGGTGTAGCTCAGTGGTTAAGCACTCTTGGATTCAATCCCTGATACCAAAATACATCAATCAGTAAATAGATAAATAAATAAATAAAATAAAACAAAAGAATAATTCATTGTGCCATGCAGTTCTCTGAGTCTTTTGGAATGCATACCATCATGTGTCCTTCACTGTAATATCACACAGATGCGCTTCACTGATTTAAAAAACTACTCTCCTTTTTAAACTTTCATCCACTCAGAACTCTTTCAACCTCTGATCAGCTTGCTAGCTCTATCATTTTGCCCTTTCCAGAACCTCATCTAAATAGATTTATCTGGTAGCTTTTCAGACTAGCTTTTTTAATTTTAGTGATAAGCATGTATGATTCATCCACATATTCAGTGGCTTGAGAGCAGACTTCTTTTTATCACTGAATCCTGTTCTGCTGATGGGTGTTCCCATTGTTTGGGGTTATGTATTCACCTATTAAAGGACATCTTAGTTGCTTCCAGTTTTCAGAGATCTAGAATTAAACTACTATAGATATTCATGTGTAGGTTTTTGTGTGGACATTAATTTTCACATTAGTTGGTTAATC
This sequence comes from Spermophilus citellus, assembly GCF_964194105.1. Lineage (NCBI taxonomy): Eukaryota > Metazoa > Chordata > Mammalia > Rodentia > Sciuridae > Spermophilus > Spermophilus citellus. The sequence goes on from NW_027672988.1 coordinate 171,761, forward strand.
CTTAGAAATGCATTTGCTAAATCATACAGTGAGACTATGTTCAGTTTGAAGAAACCAAAAAACCTATCTTACAAAGTCGATGTGTCACAGCAATGAAGAAGAGTCCCTGTTACTTTGTATTCTCACTTGAAGTTGATTTGAGCCATTTTTAAAAAAGTCTGTAGTGGGCTGGGGATGTAACTCAGTGGTACAGCTCTTGACTAGTGTAGACAAGGCCCTGGGTTCAATCCCTAGCACCGCAAAGAAGTCTATAGTGAAATGTCATTGATCTCATTGTTGGTTTAATTTGTGTTTCCCTGATAAGTTCTGAACATATACTTGTATGCTTATTTCCAATCTCTAAAAAAAAATAAAAAGTCTACTTATATGCTTTGTCTATTTAAAGAATTTGCTTGTGTCTAATTTTTGTGAATAGCTGTTTTTACTGCACAACTTGAAACTATAGATATGGGGAGGGAGGACAATTTGTATGCATTGAACATTTTGGCAAGCATCTTCCCATTTTGGCCTCAACCTATTAAGGTGAGGCCAATATTATGATCCTTTTTTTATACATGAGAAATCTGAGGTTAAGGGACAAAACTTATTTTTCAGAGGCCACACAGTCAGGAAGAGGTAAGTTGGCCCTGTCCTAATAGAGTCTAAAAAGTGATTTCAGACTTTTTGGGCATAACAGTCTACTTTGTTACAAATATTTCATATTCATGTAGAATTACAAAGTGATACTCACAAATAATGCAATCTATATAAATATAAAACAAAAATAAATATAAAAACTTGCAAGTAATAAGAAGGAAATATAAAAGAGAGAAAAGAAAAATAGCAGAATATTATGTGTTTATATAATGACTCATGCATGATAATATTAGGTTATAATGCTAATACCAATAATATCACCTACTTATATTCAGTACACTTTTATGTAAAAGATCATGAGTCTTCCCAAGAGTACTTACATAATAATATGTGAGAATAAAAATTCAATGTCAGATTAATTATGAACTAACTAGACTCATTTGAGTATAAGACAAGAATGACTCTAATGCTTTTGTGACATAAAGGAAGTATATTGGTATAAATTATACAATCTGGAAGTGGATAAATGAGGAAGCATGCTATCTTTGCAAGCAGGAAGTATTCAGAAGTCTTACAGGATGTGGGAAAATCTTTTGTTGGATAAACCTCTCTCATCCATTGTAGGGTATTTTCTATCCTGGCACCAAACCACTAATTTCCCATCATACGTACATTCACTATGACAATGTAAAATATATTTCAATTTTTCTTAGTCCTCTCTGTTCCATAGCCACACATTAATTATTCTACTTTGTAATATATAATTTAAGGATTATTGTGACATGCTAGGTTATAAAATTTAAGAACATGTTAGAATATTTTAGAGATTTTACTTGATAGTAATAGAAATGTTGAAAATTAGTTAAGTGCAGAACTTAATTGTGTCCAACTCATGGTCTCGAATGAAATGGGCCTTTTATCTTGGTTAACAGAGGAGCTTTATGAAATTCATAAAAATACATTAGATTCAAGTCTATACTTCAAATTTGGAAATTCTCTATTTCAAATTTATATTCAAAATTGATCCTAAATTACTAAAATCATCCAGCAAGTTCTGCCTCATGGGCTTTTCATCTGCAATAGCACTAAAGAAAGAGCTTTGAAAAAGAATTTCTATTATTTAAATGAACATCCACTGAATATTTTTCTAATTATTAAGAATCATGTCAGGTAACCACCTATAGAATCAAACAAGAGCTGCTCATTTCAACTTTTTTAACTTCTTTTAATGTATCCCCAAAGACTAAAGTCATGTGACCATTATACTCTTAGCAATCAGGACAGTCTTATCATCTTTAATTTCAGTGAATTTTTTAGCATCAAGGTGTAAGTTTATCCTTGACTATCTTTTGTGGTCATGCATTTGATAGATTTATTACATGTTTTATCAAACAAGTCTTATGTTTAATAGTCCCCAATTTTATTCTCATTCTCTTCCAGTGCAGTTTTTATTATATTTGCCAAACAGACTAGAAGAGTTGTTGAGGTGGAGCTGAAGTATAGGATATTCCAGGATTTTGAGGCAGAGCAAAATAAAAATATGACCACCAGGTGGCAGTAGAACATACAAGCTTCATTTGGGTGACCCTACAACAGGTTTGCATGCTGGGAAAATCTCAGTAAGGACTTTTCAGCTAGTAGAAGAGAGAGAAGTACCACCCAGAACAGGAGAAGGTCAAAGAACTCCTGGGGGGACTGGAGGCCAGAAAGGAAGCGGGTATCCCTATTCAAGAGCACGGTGGGGTGTCTCTGCAAAAGGCAGCAGTGGCTTTGGTATTTGTAGTTCAGGGCTTATCTGTGTCTAGAAGATGTCGGGCACAATGTCACGGGTTATGCCAACCCAACAGACCCTACATGGCTAAAAGTGTATTTATATGGCTATGTTTAAAACAATTGGAGCATAAACATGAAAGTTTGGCACCAGAGTGCTTTTGAGCTAATGGGATTTTGCCTGTTGTAAAGAAATAAACACTGGAGAAGCCAATGTAGAGAAGCTTTTTTTGTGTAATAAGGAGGCTCTGCAGCAAGGTGAAAAGAAGGTGAGTTGGGAAGCTGAGAATGAAGAGCTGAAGTTTTAGTTGATCTCTTATTAAATATGTGACCTCTGTAAATTCCATCTTTAAGAAACTCCAATATCTAATGTAAAACAAAGGATCATAATAGCTAACATAAGACTAAGACAAATATTAATGCAGGTGAGCCTGCTGAACATGAGTATGCAGTACAAGCTCAATGGTTATTAGTTGCTTTTATGGTTCTTTCTCATACTTTGGGGTGTATCTTAACTTGAGAACCTTTTGGATGACTTGAGCCTTGCAAACAAAACTTCACTCATTAACTTGCAGGCAAGAAATTTACGTTTAAAAGGGAGATCTCAGGGAATGGGAATAGGGGGGCGGGGGGGTGACGAGGAACTTGTGTAGATTGATACAGCAGGAGTGGGAGCCATTTATTGTAGGACAGGAGGGGTATATATGCATTCCACACAGCTTATCTTAATTAACATAAAATCAATACAGCAGTCAACCAATAAGTAATCTCCACACTTAATGACTTGCTGGCGCCACCTCACAAACCACTCCCCCTGACAAAATACCAGGCGCCATCCTGACTTGTTTACAGACTCTAACATTTCCCCCTTTTGTTTAATTTAAATAACAACCATAGTGGTTTTTACACAAACACCATAAATAATCTGTTACAAGCAGAAGGGGGGGGGATACAAATTGCCACAATACCAAGCCAATGGATGGCTCCATACAAGAAGCCCTTGGAAAAATTATACCAGCAATGACACCATTAGCAAAGATACCGAGTTACAAATTGTTGTAGATTACAGTTTGTTGTCTCAGTCCAGGTAAAGCAGTGTCTCAATAGATTAACTCACAGTCCAGGTAAATCACAGTCCAGGTAAGTTTTGCAGGCAGCTAGCTTGATCCAAAGTTTCGTCTGGTTCTCAGCAACACTGGAAATTCTTCCACCCTCGTTTTCACAGGCACTGGGATGAACGCAGGAACTCTGGCAATGATGCTAAAGAAAATCCTGTAGTATTCCAGCAGTCACTAAGAAAACAAACTTCTGGAAAATTTAGTACATTATCTCAA
>NW_027672987.1:0-2500 GCF_964194105.1 Spermophilus citellus
GCAGCTTCGGTCCCATAGGGGACAGCTGGGAAAGGCGAGGACCCTGAGTAACTGCACAGTTGCTCTGGGATCCAATTTTACCTGTAGAACTACTCGGCGCTATATAAACCTCAGCCAGCCAGTGCTGAATTTTTTCGTCCTGCCTTTATTGGTATTAGGTATTTTCCAGAAGAAATGGGGGGGGGGGATTGGGGGGCGGGGATTTCCCATCTCCTGTCAAGAGTCTCCCGGGACTGCATCCTCCTTGTCCACGCTTTCCCTGAAGATCCTTTAGAGATTCTCCACTTCGAGATGGACCGATGTGTGTGCTGCTGCAGGTTTGACAGCCATCCGGGAGGAAAAACAACCACCCCCCCCCCCAAAAAAAAAAAAAAAAACAAAAAAAAAAAAAAACAAAGCAAAACAAAACAAAACAAAAAGAGTTCCAAATCTTCAATACCATCGCCTTTGTCGTCATTCCACCATCCTTGGAAGAAGGAAGTCGATCCAAAAGTCCTGGGAGAGAACAGTGAGAGTAGTGAAAGATCAGAATGGTGAGACAGTGTCCAGCAACCGCCACCTCAGCTACTCACGAGAGAAGGTGAGGTCCCGGGAGTACTCAGGCAACCGACCTCCAGAGACCTGGAGCTTTAACCAGCAAATAGAGAAAGGAGAGGGAAGGGGAAGGGGAAGGGGAAGGACACCCCCCTCACCCCATGTGATAACACCACCGCAGGTGTTATCACAGACGGAGATGAGATAGGATGTTGTCTCCTTTGATGTTGGCCAACATGAGCAATCGAGGGAACACCCCTTTTCAAAAAAAAAAAAAAAAAAAAAATTGAGGTGTAAGTCCGTGGTGGTGGTTAGGCACTTCTGGATTCAATCCAGGGGAAATCATATCACCTTTCTTCCCTGTTTTAGGCAGACTTATCTGTCCTTGAGTCCACGCCCAGCATGGTCATGAAGTCATGTAGACTTTGGAGACCAGAGGATGTCAGAAATGAGTCTTATCAAAAGTAAGAAGCCGAATGACAACTGAGGCCAGGGAGAAGTGCAAGGTGGCCTTTGAATCTCCTCTAGAAAACCTCCTGTTGTTGCTGACATGCAGAATCACAGCCTTTGGGGACAAGAGTCCCCCAGTTTTTGCTTTGCCAGCGCTGCCATAAGCCTTTTTTCCTGTGTCAAAAAAGACCTTGCCATCCTTATTGGATTGGGCCAAGCTTTCAGCAACAGGAAGAGGAGGGAGGGAGGGAGGGAGGGAGGGAGGGAGAGAGAGAGAGAGAGAGAGAGAGAGAAGGGGGGGAGGGTGAAACTTAGGGGCTGGGTGTGTGGCTCAACTGGTAGCATGGGGCGCTGGGTTAGATCGCACCAAATAAAAACTAAATAAATAAAAATAAGTTTAGGGCTGGGGATGTGGCTCAAGCGGTAGCGCGCTCGTCTGGCATGCGTGCGGCCCGGGTTCGATCCTCAGCACCACATACCAACAAAGATGTTGTGTCCGCCGAGAACTAAAAATAAATATTAAAAATTCTCTCTCTCTCTCTCTCTCTCTCTCTCTCTCTCTCTCTCGCTCTCTCGCTCTCTCGCTCTCTCGCTCTCCTCTCTCACTCTCTCTTAAATAAATAAATAAATAAATAATTCTCTTCCCCCCCTCACTCTCTCTTAAAAATAAATAAATAAACAAATAATTCTCTTCTCTCCTCTCTCTCTCTCTCTCTCTCTCTCTCTCTCTCTCCTCTCTCACTCTCTCTTAAATAAATAAATAAATAAATAAATAATTAAATAATTCTCTTCCCCCCCTCACTCTCTCTTAAAAATAAATAAATAAATAAATAAATGAATAAATAATTCTCTCCTCTCCTCTCTCTCTCTTTAAAAACAAAATTTAAAAAAAAAGTTTAAAAAAAATAATAATAAAGATATTGGGTCCACCGAAAACTAAACAGTAAATATTTTTTTAAAAATTTATTTATGTTTTTTTTTTTTTGGGCTGGGGATGTGGCTCAAGCGGTAGCGCGCTCGCCTGGCATGCGTGCGGCCCGGGTTCGATCCTCAGCACCACATATGTTGTGTCCGCCGAGAACTAAAAAATAAAAAAAAATAAAAAATAAAAAATTTATTTTTATTTTTTAGTTGTAGTTGGACACAACACCTTTATTCCACTTGTTAATTTTTGTATGTGGTGCTGAGGATTGAACCCAGGTCTCCCACGTGAATACTGCTAGTCATTCAGGCAGAATTCACACTGAGACAACTGGTCGACCTCTTTCGTTGAGGGTGTACTGGTCGACCTGGGGGGGGGGGGGAACGAGGGAGGGAGGGAGGGAGGGAGGGAGGGAGGGAGGGAGGGAGAGAGGGGGGAGAGAGAGAGAGAGAGAGAGAGAGAGAGAGAGAGAGAGAGAGAGAGAGAGAAAGGGGATGGGGGTGTGTGGCTCAAGCGGTAGCGCGCTCGGCGTGGCATGCGTGGGGCGCACCAAATGAGAATAAATAAATAAACAAACAAACAAATAAATGAATG
>NW_027672987.1:15000-21934 GCF_964194105.1 Spermophilus citellus
GCAACGCACGAGGCAGGGGGCGGCCAACGGGGGAATCCGGTACCCCACACGAGGCACGCCCTTCACGGATCGCTAGAGAAACTTTCCTCACTGAGGGTGGGCCGCACCCAACCCGGCCCCTCTCCCAACCGGCCGCCGTGACAACGAGGGGGGATCTGCGGTATGGGCAAGCACAAGGCTCCTCGAGCGTTCGCGGCCGGGGACACCCAAAGCCCCATCGCCTCAGGGGCCGGACCGGCCCCAGCTCGGCGTCCCGCCACAATCGCTCGCACGCCCGGGCAAGCAGCTCCTCTCCCCCACCGGAGGGAGGGAAGAGCGCGCGGGCGCCCGCTCGCCTGACACTCCCCGCGCCACTCGGCGCCGGGGACGACAACGCGACCCGCTCCCCCCAGGAGAGGGAACGGGCAACGCCGCCGAGCTCACCGCCTCGATCCCCCGAACGAAGCAACACCGTTCTCTTCCCTTCAGGCACTCGCCTCAGAAACCCCCGCAGGCGGGGCGAGACCGACGGCGAGGCGGCGGCCGGCCGCGGCAGCGGCGCCGGGACCGGGAACGGCACACACCGGCTCAGCCTCAGGCACCTCAGGAGACGACCCGGAGCGCCCCAGGAGCACCGAAGCAGAGGCGCGCCGTCGCGCCGAGGCAGCACGGCGGCAGCCCTCCCCGACGCGGGGAGGGCCGCGCACACGGCCCTCGGCCGCCCAGAGCGGGCGGCGAGCGGGAAGCACCCGCTACGTCAGAGGACCCCAGGAGCGAGGTCGAGGCCGGGTTCCGCACCCCCGCCCTTCCCCGCACCGCGAACGGGCGGGGAGGCGAGGCGAGGGGCCCGCGGGCAGGACGAGAAGAGCTGGCCCATTCGCCATGAATGTCCGTCCCTCGCCTGGCGCGGCTTTGGTCCGGCCCAGGAGAGCGCAAAGTCACCACATCGATCAGCAGAGTGGGCGGGAGAGGCCCGGGGAGCAGGGGGAGACCCGGCGAGGACCGCTTCCAAGAGGAGCCTGCTAACGGCCTCGCCGGCCCCACGCCCCAGGGAGAGCGGGCGACGACACGGAACGGGGAACGCCTGACACGCGGCTCGGAGCCATAGAAGCGAGCGTCGTCACAAAGCCCTCGATGCCCGCAGCGGGGAGCGCACGGGCGGTAAAGGACCACCCGCCACCTTCCCCCGCCGCCCTCCGGCGCCGGGAGACCGGCCGGCCGGAGGTGGCAACCACCGCGAGGGCGCCCCGGGCGCGCCCAAGAGCCGTCGCACGCAGGCCCGAGGCAGACGGCTCAAGAGGGAACGGGTCCGGGCCACCCCATCGGCCCAGAGCCCCGCGCGCAGCCGGAGGCCCAAGCCCCCTCCCTCTGGCGGCACACGCCAGAGGACAACGTGTCAGCACCTACCCGATGGCACAAAACGGCCAACTCGGGCCCAAACAACCGCGACCGGGGCGACGGGGAACAGTTCGCTCACCACTGCCGCCCTCCCCGAAGAGGGTCACGGTCGGCGGACCGCGAAATCGAGCCCATCACCGAGATCCAGAGCCCCCAGGGACAACTGGTCGACCCTCGTGGACGAAGGCGTAAACGAGAGGCGGGGACCACCATCCGCCACGAGCGGGATCGGGGGCGGGGGGCGGCCGGGGAACACGCCAAGCCGACCCACCACCGGAGGACGCCGGGCGCAGCCGTCAGGACAAGCCCCGGGCAGCGGCCCCCAAGGAGGGAACGCGGGAAGGCCGGGCCGGCACACCCCTCCGGCCCGCCCGGCGCAGCCCCCTCGGCCAAAACCCACGGGAGAGAGGGAGAGGAAGCGGGAGAAAAAGAAGACCGAAGTCGCGGCGGCCGACCCAGAACGGGCAAAGCGAAGCAGCCCGTGCCCCCGAAGGAACCGCTCAGACCGCCACCCGAGGCGCCCGCGGCCCGGAGCCGGCAGGGAGAGGAGACAACCGACACACACACTAAGCCTGCCGGTCCAATATCCCGCCGACGGGCCACCCCGGCCCAGCCCAGCGCGACCGAGACAGTTCCGCCGGCGCCGCCCAGCTCCTGGAACTCCGTCTCGGCCACAGCCGCCGAATACCACGCCTTGGCGACTTCCGAGGATAAGACGCTCCCATCAAAGCGGCCACCAGGTGGCGCTCGACAACCGTCAACCGAATCAGGCGGAAGGGACGCGGAACCTCGGTCGGTGTCAGCGGGATCCGCTCCGCAGGGGTCGTAGAAAGTCACCCGGACACGTCCCACCAGCCGGGTCGCCCCGCCAGGGCCCCGCGCGGCGGCGGGCGCGAGACGCAGGCAGATCGGCCCGGCACCCCAAGAGAACCCGGCGGGGGACACGGGCGGCGTGGGACTTCAAAACCGAAACCACCACGGTGAAGCCACCGTTAGGCAGATTGCTAGGCCACGGGTCGGATCCATCCAGAGAATGGAGGAATTGACAGAAACGTGGAAAAACCCGTTGAAATCGGTGGCTTGGGAATTCGATCTGCTGGTCTTTGGGCTTGGGGTTCCCGCCCGTTTCTGTACCAAAAACAAAAAAAAAAAAAAAAAAAAAAAAAAAAAAACGGGAAGACGAACAGCCTCTGAGAAGGTAAACAAACACTTCTCAGAAGTGATATACAATCTATCTACAAAACGGAAAAAAGAGAAAAAACAGAAAGAATCTGTTTTTCCTGTTTGGTCATAGTTAATAAGATAGAATATAATAAAGTCAGTCAATAAGGATAATGGACCCATTTAAGATTTTTTCTAATAAATGCAGAGGCATCTCCGGGAAGTTCCCTTGTAACAATCTTTCCAGACAAGTTTCTTTCACATAATAGTGGATAATTGCAAGAGTGACTTGACTCATTGGGTCAAAAAAAAAAAAAAAAAAAAAAAAAAAAAAAAAACAGGAAGATGAACAGCCTCTGAGAATCCTTCCTCCTCTATGTCTGTGGTTCGGTGGCAGAGGGCCGGTCTAGCACATAGGAGGCACTGGGTTTCAGCCTTAGCGCGGCATACAAAAAGGAACAAGTCGAAAGAAGGCGTGCTGTCCACCTACGACTACTCCAAGAAAGAAAAAAAAGAATGCTGATCATAATAGGAAAAAGGATTTTTCCTTGTGGAGTTCTATTTTGTCTGTCTGGCCACATTATCTTTTTTTGTTTGTTTTGTTTTAAGAGAGAGTGAGATGGGCTGGGGATGTGGCTCAAGCGGCAGCGCGCTCGCCTCGAATGCGTGCGGCCCGGGTTCGATTCTCAGCACCACATACCAACAAAGATGTTGTGTCCGCCGAGAACTAAAAAATAAATATTAAGAAAAAAAAATTCTCTCTCTCTCTTTCTCTCTCTCCCTCTCACTCTCTCTTTAAAAAAAAAATTAGCTGAGATTAAAAAAAAGAGAGAGAGAGAGAGAGAGAGAGAGAGAGAGAGAGAGAACTTTAATATTTACTTTTTAGTAATGCCAGGCGAGCGCGCTGCCGCTTGAGCCACATCCCCAGCCCCTTTTTTAACTTTTATTTATGTCTTATGTTTCTTTTTTAAAGACGGGGTGGGGGGGGGAGAGAGAAAGAGAGAGAGAGAGAGAGAGAGAGAGAGAGAGAGAGAGAGAGAGAATATTTTTTAATGTTTATTTTTCAGTATTCAGTGGGCACAACATCTTTATCTTATTTTATGTGGTGCTGAGGATCGAACCCAGCGCCCCGCGCATGCCAGGGGAGCGCGTTACCACTTGAGCCACATCTCCAGCCCATTAATTCTTATTTGTATTTGTGTTTTTATTTATCTATTTATTTACCTGACTTTTTTTTTTTGGGGGGGGGGTGCTGTTTCTGTTGCTGCTGCTGCTGTTGTTTTCCCTAAGAAATGAGCATATTCTTGAATGGCAAGTCATTTTCCATTGGGTCACAGAGCCAAATTTTACCTTTAGGCACTTGGTAATCAGAAGCTGTAACAGGGCTCTAAGAGCGGCTGCCTCGGCTAAAAAGCGTGGGCCCTTGCCCCAGATCGAAACAACAACAACGCGGGTGGGGGGGGGGGAACAGGAAGCCAAAAAAAAAAAAAAAGAATCAAACAAATAATCCAATCAATCCATGGGCCAAGCCAAGGACCTGAACAGATACTTCTCAGAAGTGGATTAAGACGCTCCCATAAAAGCGGCCACCAGGGGGAGCTCGAAAACCGTCAACCAAATCAGGCTGAAGGGACGTGTCAGCGTGATCCGCTCCGCAGGGGTCGTAGAAAGTCACCCGGACACGTCCCACCAGCCGCCGCCTCCCCCCCCCCCCCAGGGTCCCCCGCAGCAGCGGGAGGCGCCGGCAGTCTGCCCAGCACCCCTAGAGAATCCGGCGGGGGACACGGGCGGGCGGTGTGGGAGTTCAAAACCGAAACCACCACGTGAAGCCACAATTAGACAGGCAGACTGATAGGCCACGGTTGGATCCATCCAGACAATGTAGGAATTGACAGAAACATGTAAAAATCAGTTTGAAATCGGTTGCTTGGGAATTTGATCTGCTGTTCTTTGGGCTTTGTGTTTCCTCCTTTTTCTGTACAAAAAAAAAAAAAAAAAAAAAAAAAAATTGGAAGATGACCAGCCTCTGAGAATCCTTTCTTGTCTAGGGGCTGTCTGTGTCTTTGGGTCAGTGGCAGAGGGCCGGCCTAGCACAGAGTTTGAGCCTTAGCACGCCATACAAAAAGGAACACATCGAAAGAAGGTGTGCTGTCCACCGACAACATACTACGAAACAGGGGAAAAAAAAAAAAAAAAAAAAAAAAAAAAGAATACTAATCCTAATAGGAAAAAGGATTCTTGCTTGTGGAGTTCTATTTTGTCTGTTTGGCCATTTTACCTTTTTTTATTATTTTATTTTATTTTATTTTATTTTATTTTATTTTATTTTATTTTATTTTATTTTATTTTATTTTATTTGTGTGTGTGTGTGTGTGTGTGTGTGTGTTTATTTTTATTGATCTATCAATATCACAGAGCCAAATTTTACATTTAGGCACTTGGTAATAAGAAGCTGTAACAGGGCTCTAAGAGAGGCTGCCTTGGCTAAAAAGCATGGTCTGTTGCCCTAGACTGAAACACCACATGCTCTGGGATAAATAAAGCTGGAGAAAGCTTGCCATCTCTACCTGCATTTTTATCTGTGTGCACATATTACGCACTGTCTCATCTAAGAAGTAGCAGGGCAACAATATCTGTCAGCCCTAAATGGACCCAACCCCTGCCCTCCCCAGCCACACAGGAGACCACAGTCTGAGCAAGAGCACTTCATGGTGTTGTCATTCTGGTGTTGTGGCTCAGTGGTACGCATGAGGCACAGGGTTCAACCCCAGCACCACATTAAAATCATCATCATCATCATCATCACCTAAATAGACCAAATAAACATATTTATTTATTTTTTAATCTGTTTGTTTATTTATTGGAGGAGGCCTGTAAACAGGGATTGAACTCAGGGGCACTCACTGACTACTGAGCCACATCCCCTAGCCCTACCCATCTAGTATGTTACTTCGAGACAGGGTCTCACTGAGTTGCTTAGTGTCTCACTTTTGCTGAGGGTGGCTTTAAACTCTCGATCCTCCTGCCTCAGCTGAGAGAGAGAGAGAGAGAGAGAGAGAGAGAGAGAGAGAGAGAAGCATCTGGGATGACAGGCATAGGCCACTGTACTCAGTCACTTATTTATTTTCAGTATGACTTCAAGGTACACACAAGACAATCACTGCCAGGCGTAGGAGGAACAGAGCACATTGATAAACAGTCAGATCTTTGAGGAAGCATTCAACAATCTTAAGGTAGTGTGCAAGTCATTCAATAACCTCAGAATACCTACATGAGGGTTGGGATTGTAGCTCAGTGGTAGAGTGCTTGCCTTGCATTCGTGAGGCCCTGGGTTCGATCCTCAGCACCACATAAAAATAAATAAGTCAAGATAAAGACATTGTGTCCATCTACAGCTAAAAAAAAAAAAAATGTTTAGAAAAAAATAAATAAATACCTACATGAAAACCAGAGAGAATTAAAAGAAAAGATGGATAAATCAATGATGGCAAAGAGAGGAGCACACTCATCCCTTCGCAGCTGATGACACAGGCCATCAATAAATAATCAGTAACAAAGGACAGCAGAAGTACATCACGAACAACCCACACCTGATGGGCATGTTCAGAACACTGCAAGGCCACCACTACACAGCAGACCTTCTTCTTTTCTTTTTTTCTTTTTTTTTTTAATATTTATTTTTTAGTTGCAGTTGGACACGATACCTTTGTTTTATTTATTTATTTATTTTTATGTGGTACTGAGGATCGAACCCAGGGCCTCACACACGCAAGGCAAGTGCTTTACCACCGAGCCACAACCCCAGCCCCAGCAGACCTTCTTTTAAGGTGAATACGGAATGTTTACCAAAGTTGACCGTAGAATGGAACATCGACCAAATCTCGACAAAGTCTAAAAGATGAAATCACACCACAACTCTTCTCTGAACACCACAAAAGTGATCTGGAGGTCGGGCATGTTGGCCACTGCCAGGATTCATTTCAAGAACGGGATTAAACCCAAAGAAAGTATAAACCTGTACATTCACAAACCTCAGGGAGAAATAGCAGCATCCATCTTTCACAAACTCTTGAGAGGGGCAGGTCAGGGGTCAAGGTGAGATTGAAATACCCCCAACAAAGTGTCCACTTTATCAAACCAGTAGCCTAGATAAAGCAGGTACTTGTACTATTCCTTCTCTGTGCCATTGTGTTCTTTTTTTTTTTTTTTTTGGGGGGGGGGTTCCAGCCACTTTGGGTTCCTACCACTTTGTCTGCAAGGGAAAATTTGTTTTCTGCCAGGCTGGGGTGCCAGTTATCAGGGCGGGGAAGTAAGATTCTTACACTAAACCGGGCTTGCTTGGGGCAGGTCTCAGTTCTAATTTACATAACAACAGGCAGTGCAAAGTCTCTCCCTC